>NC_056730.1:754211844-754249344 GCF_019279795.1 Protopterus annectens | reverse complement strand
TGTGCACTTCTATTGGGTGTCATCATCCATGGTTCCAGGGTGTAGCCAGCATCCTCCACTAAATGGTCTCATGGAATGTCCCCCCTAGCAAATTTCTGGTATAGCTGTGATGTGTGCCAGATATGAGAGTTGTGATAACTGCCAGGGTTGCCAGCACACACATTCAAGATAATCTCCCAGGCATTGAACATGACTTGGCAGTTGATGGAGTAGTATCCCTTGCGGCTAATTTGCGGTTAATGTAGATTCTACCAAGCTCACCATGTGGTGCCTTGATGTGTACATGACTGCAATCTATGGCACACAGTACTTCAGGGTAGTGTGCTACAGAGTAGAACTGCTGCATATTGCTAGCTCTCTCCTCAGAATTATGTGGAAAACATATGTGCTCACTGGCATGCGTGAGCATAGTATCCAGGAATTGGTGGAGTATCCTGGATTCTGATGCCCATGATACATGCTTCATGTCCACGGTTGGTCTTTGAAAAGTACCTGTAGCTGATATTCTAAGGGCTACACATATCTTAGTTTCCACTGGGATGGGTTCCCCTTGGTTGGCTCTGGCTCTGAGTTGAGGGTGGCAGAGCTCACAGAGTTCTTATAATTTGAATACTATGTTTCATGTGTTTTAAACATTTTAGTTTATTCTTCATTTTGGGTTTGGGGATCAAAAATGCATTTATGTCATGGCAGTTGCAATGGTATTTTATTGGGGAGACTGATTTTCTAGTTTCAACAGTGTATACGTAGGCCTTATTATGTGGGTGATAACTGTTAATGTCAATTCTGTAAATATTTCAGGACTTTTATATGCCCTAGTTTCTGTGCAGATTCCTGTAGTCAGAAATTTTCTGTATACACTACCAACACATACACGGAGTCTACACAGTTTCATTTTAGCTTGATGGAATGCTCAGTCATGTTGATTTGCTTCATTAGCATACATTTCAGATACTTATGCTGAAATTTTCATTTCTCGAAAGTTACCGTATTTGCTTGTGAGTGTGCGTGATTCCATGCCCCTAGATGGAGTTTACTGAATCTAAAACTTGCCACCCTCACCATATAGGAAGAATTATCATGTAAGCTTTATTGAATTCCCACCAGTCCTTTTGACATCAATTCCTAAACAGCAATAAAATACATACTATGGATTATCTTCTTGCAAGACACTGTCTGGTGAAAAAAAGATTGAATATACAAATCTGCAAAAAATGTGTTACTGATAAAATTAAAGTCTCTATGGATTTTTCAGACAAAACATATTCCAAAAAACCTAGAGTTTTTCTTTAAAATCAATAGCAGTTTAAGTAATAAAAAAATTATATTTATCAGTAAAATATAGAATTGTAAAATAGAGTTCAGTTCCTTAGATTCATCATTTTGGAGTTACTTATCAAAAATGAATTATGATGTTGTTTCAGATAAAGATAAAAGTTAAAGTCTGCGGGAAAATCTACATCTTCTCTTTACTGGAAAATTTATACCGGGAAATATCTGCATAGAGTTTTTTTTTTTTACTGAAATACCTACATAGAGTTTTTTTTTTAATTCCTCATAAAGTTGCACTAATATACAAATGTGAAAAAATTAACTGTTGGAGATGTAATGAAGCTTCTGGTACAGGTTGTCTTCATATGACAATAGAGTGTAAAATGATGACACCATTCTGGACTGGATTTAGAAATTTTGCTCAAGTATTGTGATCAAATAATTCTATTATAACTAATTCTTTGATCTTATTTGATGTTCTAGCCCCAGATTCTATCCCTACATGAAAAGTGCCTCTTCTTTGGTCCATATTAGCCATAGCAAAAAAAGTAGTTAGTAAAAAAAAATAGAAATGTAAAACTACTCTATCTTTTATTGAATTTGTTTGTTTGGCTAAAAATATTTGTAAAAATGAACTGTTAACCATACAAATTAAAACATCTAACATTGCACATCAATATAGGTCTTGACAAAAATTAAGTGATTTACTAGATAAGTTTTAATGATTTAGTTTATTATATTGAATTTTTGTTATGGACATCTGCAAACAGTTATGATTTTGTTATTTTTCTTTATATATGGATTTGTTCGTGTTTGTTATTTAAAAAATAATAAGAAAAAAGTTTACAAATTGTGCAATAGTTTTAGAAACAGACAATGTCATTCAAAGGCTCTGTGCAATGATTGCTGTTACCATCAGTAGCATGGGAATATAAAACACCATACTGCAAAGTGGCTGAAAACTACCCACAGCAATATTCTCCTTAACTTAATTATACACATTTTCAGAAATGTATCATTTGCACAATCGTATCTTTGCACAAACATGAGATTTAGCTTAGCATGATGCACTGTGTATTGAACAAGACTATAAAAGTGGTGGCTAGGGCCTTTTGAACATGTACATGCCAGTAACAATATATAGACAGGATGACTGATTGATGGAAACTGTACTGGCAGTAGACTGAAGTATGTATAAGCTATATTGAGTTATGCCAGTACCTGCTGTATAATATGCTCAGTGCAGCGTGTGTGTGTGTGTGTGTGTGTGTGTGTGTGTGTGTGTGTGTGTGTGTGTGTGTGTGCGTGCGCGTGCGTGCGCGTGTGTGTGTGTGTGTGTGTGTGTGTGTGTGTGTGTGTGCATGCGCATGCGTGCGCGTGTGTGTGTGTGTGTGCGTGTGCGCGTGTGTGTGTGCGTATGTGTGTGTATGCATATGGTGTGGGCATGTTTATATGTACATATGGTATGTGCACATTATGTTATGTTGTCTGTATACAGTGAATTGAGTTACAACTTAATTAGGATGACTGAGTTAAGTAAACAGCCCAGGATAGAATCCTGTGGGAAACCCAGAAAGAAGGTCCCATTCTCTGACAAATTGTTGGCATACTGGACTGCGAATATTCTGTTTGGTAAGCCTGTAAAACAATTTAATGCTGCATCAGTGATTCCAAAATTACTTTTTTTTTTTTTTTTTTTTTTTTTTGTAACAGGCTAAGGCTGACTAGTTCAAATGCACATTTTAAGTCTATAAATATATAAATATTATACTTGTTAATTTGCCTTTCTCCATCCCGTCATAGATATAGCTGGCTACAGTACATGCAGCAGCTTGTGAGTTGTACCCTTTCCTCGATCTTTGCTGCTTATTTGTCAGTAAACTGTATTTTCTGGTACTCCATTAATTAATTATAGTTTTTCCATAATTTTAACCAGTGGAGAAAGTATTGAAACAAGTGATGGTTTAATAAAGATGTTTCTTGTTTAAAAAAGGCAGGAATTGAATAATTTATGTAATATTTCTTATGTTATATGATATATAGCAATATATGCGAAGTATAATGTTTCTTATGTTACTATAGTTTGATTAGTTTTGTATGAATGTAAATTTGCTTATGTCACAGGTGATAATTCAATAAAGGTGTTTGAAAAAAATATATAATTGTGATATGCTTCAAGCTATGCAGAATTATGTCTGTGATAAGGGTAAGGTTATAGATATGATATTGTGTCTTAGAAATGTGTAGTGTGACACAGTTAAGGAATTTGGGCTGAAACTCTAGTTGACCTATTTGTTAGTATTAATATATGTTAATACTTCTGATGTGGTACTTCTGATGCAGAATGGAAGACGTTCAAATACAGATGCTGGTGTATCTCATTCTGTTGCTGTTTGAGTCAGGATTATTGAAATATAGGTTTGATACATACGGGATGTTGAGTTGATTTTTATGCCATTCAAGAAATATGTTTAGGCAGTTCTTTTTGCTTCCGAAATGCA
Source organism: Protopterus annectens (assembly GCF_019279795.1). Lineage (NCBI taxonomy): Eukaryota > Metazoa > Chordata > Ceratodontiformes > Protopteridae > Protopterus > Protopterus annectens. The sequence goes on along the minus strand of NC_056730.1, from coordinate 754,245,571 downwards.
AAGATTGCTGGTGAATGTTTTTAATTTTCTCAAAAATTGCTTGAATGAACTTAGACAAGACTTTTGCACATTTCTTATATTCATGACCTTAGATCTCTGACTTTGTATGTATTCTGGCTTTCTGGCTCAGTGTTTGAATTCCTGCTTCTCCTGCAGCATGGTATGGGACAGTTTTCCATCACTACCAAGCTCTAACATTTGTTTTAGTAGTTGCCTTAGCTCCTGATTTAGCCATAGATAACTGCTACCATTTACCGGGAAAATTCTGTTTTATTTATTTATTTTATTTATTTCATATATGTTTACCAGGAAAGTCCAACTGGGTAATACCCATTTTCAGAGGAGACCTGGGGAGAAAAGCTCAGTTTGCTTACATTGCATTATACTAAGTTCCAGTTAAACACAAAGTAGTAACATTTCTATTTACATTTATACACAAACAGCAGTTACATGTGTATATTCTAAGATTTTACAGAGGTGGAAGTTACTAAAGAAAAAGCCCACATGCAACTTATTGGATTGCACAGGCAGCAGTTATGTATAAAAATTGTTTGTCATTTCATTGAGAGTTTGAGAGTATTTGGAAAGCATTTTACAGTGAATGCAAAGTCTTAATCTTGTGATCAGCATGTGCAGGACCAGGACTGGTTAAGATGTTGTTTAAACTGTGGTTTAAAACTGTTGAGTGTTTGGGGAGTATTATTTGTGTGGGGATAGTATTCCAGAGTTTAGCAACATATTGGGAGTACAGCAGGTCTCCTGCAACACTATTTGACGTACCTGTAAGTAATAAGAATTTGTTACTAGAAAGGAAGTCCCTTGCTGGACAGTGGGACAGTAATAAGTTTGGTAGTGCAAGGCATTATTCTGGATTATGAATGAGTTTGTGTACTATTGTTAGTTGTGCATATGTTAGGTTGTTGTGCAGTTCAAGCCAGTTTAACTGCTTTAAGCTATGACAATGGTGGGTCCTATGAGGGAGAATGGTGGCAAAGCGTCTTCTGCATGGAGACATGCGTGAATGGGCGTACCTTCATTCAAGGTTGTGCATCAGGGCTGGCAACTCAGCACATAAAAATCAACTGCCAATCATTAGCAGACTGGAGTTCCGCTGTGGCGACCCCTAACCGGGAAAAGCCAAAAGACACAACAACTGTAGCAGAAGGCAGGTTTCTTTCTCTGAGTACTGTTTAAGTTTGTTAGTTTAGGAGCAGCATATAACAGAGTTGGCAGTAACAAGGTGGTGGCTACAGTTTTTCTTGCAGTATCTCTAAGGAATCCATTGATCCTATAAAGGCAGCCTAGTTTCTGGTGTGTAGATTTCATGGTGTGCAGTATATGCTGGTCATATTTGACATTGTCATTATTATAACGCCTTGAATTTTACTGTGAGTTGCAGTTTCAATGACAGTATTATTTGCTGACTTTATTGTAAAATGTTACTTTTAATTTTGACAACTTTTTGAGGTAAAAAGCATTAACTTAGTTTTCTTGGGATTGAGTAGGAGGTTTAATTTTCTGAGCCAGGTTTCTACCGAAGAGCAATAATTTGGGGTAATGTCTTGGCACTTACTTATTGTTGAGGCCACACATATTAATGTTGAGTCATCTGCATACTGAACTTAAAAAAGCAAGGTGTGTGGAGGGGTGAAGATTATTAATAAATATATTAAATAGGATAGGACCCAGGATAGAGCCCTGAGGGGCAACTGTATTAACTGGTTGAAAGGATGAGCAGATTTGTTGTCATTTAATGGCTTGTTGCCTTCCAGACAGGCAACTAAGAAACCACTACAAGGAGTATTGCGAAAGTCCCATTGAGGAAAGTCGAATGAGCAGTTGCTGGTGTGAGACAGTATCAAGTGCCTTTGACAAGTCTAAGAACATGGTGGACACAAGCAAACCATTGTTTCTATGTTGGTTTATTACATTGGTAAAATGTAGCAGAGCAGCAGTGGTGGGGCTTAAAGCCATGTTGCGTTTCTGAGAGCAGGTTATTTGAGGTTAGGTATTGCATCAACTGCATACAGTTGCATTTCCGTAATATTTTGGGCAGGGGGACAGAATCGCTATCAATCTCTAGTTATTAAACTCTGCAGACATTTGTTAACAGGTACAGATTGGTTGGTAAATTTGCTAAGTGCAGAGATGGGATTATGGTCATTAAGTATAAAGCTCCAGTTTATGTTAAGTAGCTTTAGGTAAAGCAATTGCTATGCTGAATCTAGAAAAGATCTAGTAGATTTTAAGGATGTTTTATTTTTTTGTTTATTTTTTTTTAGTTTAATCAGCATGTGATAACTTGGTTGTGTTTAGGTATTTGGCATTACTGTTGTTTTTTAACATTTCTGAGATGTTGGTTATTACTACATGTAATGTAGAGGTGGATAACATTAGCATTACTATTCCAGTAATTTGTTGCATGATCTAGGATACTCACACTTTGTTAGGTTTAATGTTAAGGCTTTTTGTTTTTTGTAAGGTCCATTCAGATTAGGTTTCCCAGTGTGATTAATCAGAATTTGACAACTGTTGTGGTACATAGTCTATATAGTAGTTGTATGTAGCTATGCTGGCCAATGAGGTATATGTATATGTATATATATATATATATATGTGTGTGTGTGTGTGTGTGTGTGTGTGTGTGTATATATATATATATATATATATATATATATATATATATATATATATATATGTGTGTGTGTGTGTGTGTGTGTGTGTATATATATATATATATATATATATATATATATATATATATGTGTGTGTGTGTGTGTGTGTGTGTGTGTGTGTGTATATAGGGTGTATATCATAAGTCCAAACACACAAATGTCTGAACACTGAAACTTTGAAATGGGAAGTTTGAAGTCTAAAAATGTTGAAGCCGCGGAACATCAAATTCTTTCCCAGGGAAAGAATTGGGTAGGCCATTTTCACGGCTTTGCTATTTCCTCCACTGTGGTGCGATCTCAGAGTTGGTATATTTAAGTAGGGGGGGTGTGGGGGGGGCAGAGCCCCCCACATTGGGGGGTGTGGGGAGGCAAAGCTCCCCACATTAGCAATAGTATGTAGTGTTCGTGTGTTTCTGCATTTTGTACCGGAACAGCAATTTTTTTCCCCTGGGAAAAAAATCGCTCTTCTGAGTGTTCTGAGTTTTCAGTTTTTGAACTTCTGGGTTCGATATTTACATATTCGAACTTATGACAGTTTGATTATGTGATACAGACCCATATATATATATATATATATATATATATATATATATATACACACACACACACACACACACACACACACACACACACACACACACACACACACACACACTACATATATAGATGAGAGAGAGAGAAAGTTGATCTATTCTCTATGTGTAGTTAGTCTAATGCTTAGGATTAGCACAGTGCCATTTTAAGTAGGTGGAGACATTTATACAGGGGAAGGACAGTACAAATCTAGCAAGTAGCAGTGTGTCTAGAAGAGGACTGGAGTTAATCAATCTATATATACATTCTGTGAAGAGGACTGGATTGCAAAGGATCCTTGTATTCCATTTTAAACAATAAGCCATAGACTGAACTGAAGAATAGACTCTCCATTAAATGCTGTCATACAGGGTGCACTGCAAACGTTCAGAAATCTGTATTAACTAGTGACAGAAAGAACACTGTGTAGTGTGTGAGATCTACCACTGTGATGAGGACAGGCTAATGGGATGGGGTTGCATTCTTATTGTGTGAGAAAGGGACTGAATTGCAAAGATGATATGGGCACTACATTCTTTATTTGTTTGCTAGGAAATCAGGTAGTTACAGGTAAGGCTGGTATTTGCCAAGCCAGTGGCTACTATGGAGATAAAGTATTATATGCAGGTAGATATCACCAATCGTATTTGGCCTGAAGTATGTGCTTCCTTGTGCAACAGCTGACAGCATTCTCTGCATGCTCCATCTGTGCTGAGCTTGCTGAACTTCATGGAAAAGAAGAGATACTGGATCACCCTAAGTGGACAAGGAGTTCTGACTGGAGTTAATAAAGGTCCAGATATTTCAGAACTGTTGATAACAGGTAATGTCCAAGAAACAGACTTTTGCTGGTACAGGACTTCTCTGCTACAAAAAAATGGTATTTCTACATTGTCTAGATAGCCAGTGACTCTCCATATTAAATGTTAGTTCAACAATTCCCTCTTTGACTCCAGTGATACAACATTAGTCATCCTGCAGGAAAAGCTAGGAATAGAAGTGGTGCCTAACATAGCACTAAAGATTTCTGCTGCTTGCCCTGCTCACAGATGCCCTAAACTACCCAATGATGTGGAAGAGTAAAAGCAGCAGCTAATTATGCAGTAATCTCCCTCTCTTAAGCTGCCTCTTCACCATCAGGAGGATGTTCTAAGTGAGGATTTGGAGCCGGCCATCACAGCACTTGACAGTGGCCAAAGATTATCAAGCAAAATGAATGACAAGCAGACAGATGTTTTCAATTGACTCAGAGAACAGATCCACCCAATTAGAAGAATGATATTTGCTGCCCATGTACATTATTGACCTAGGGGCTATTGAAGAGAGTAGAAACCATTCCAGTCCTACCAAGTATCTGTAAATACCCCTCTTGGTCAAACTAGTATACTAGTTCATTGATAAAATGTGAACTTATCTGATTACTAAGTACTGATAGCATAAGAGAGGGAATAACATCTCTGGTATCTAGACAGTTATAGCTGATAGTGAAATGTCATTGTGAGCCTACATGCTTTACTTGTGCAAGTCAAATATTGTTTATTGTGAGCCATGTGTTTGCTATAATGTTTTTCCTATTTCAGTCAGATTTCTAGCTTACACATATAGATTAATCACTACCTGCTTTGTCCCTATGGCCAATAGGATTTGCTCCTATTGCTCAGTGATTGTATTTATATCTTATATCTGTCAAAGCTGTTACCCTTAGCACTGGAGGCTTAAGTTCTAAAGTGAAAAGAAATGCTGTTAGACACTTTGTAAAGCCACTGCTTCCAAATATGCTGGATATCTTGTTTATTCAGGAAGCAAATAACTAAAAAACATCAAGCATGCTTGAATAATAAATGGGTTAACCTGTAACCAGATAGCTAATTAACTCTTCAAAGTGTCCTGCTAACTACTTCACCTGAATAACTTCTTTGAAAAAGTTACTGAAGCAATGAAAGAAGGAAAACAGTGCACATCACAGAGTTAGACCTCACAAAGGAGTTCAACGCCATCCCACATTCGGGTACCATAGCTGAACTCTCCCAGTTAAATATTATGTATTGCCTTTCAATAGTATACAAATTATACATTGGAACTGACGCTGACATAATTTATAGTCATTTAGAAAAAAACTCAGTTATGGCAATACAAGAAATGAGTAACAAAAGAAAATCATATGAAAGGATCATTTGTTGCTAAATAAACACATAATAGGGAATTGTAAATAGGTGTCAAATCTATGTAAGGCATGGACAGATTATAAAAAAACATTTGACAGCATCTCACCTTCATGGATAATGAAATGTTTACAGATGTATATGATGCATTCCATATTGATCAATTAAATTACAGTGGCCATTGACAGTGGCAAACCACTTTGTAGCTAAGCCATGACAAGGGGCAAAATATTATCCCAGGGATAAAAATTAGAAGGGGTATATTCTAGGGTGACTCTTTGTCATCACTACTTTTTTTTGTCTTGTCCTTAACCCATTATGCTGTTTACTTGACAGTTTAGGCCATGGTTACAATTTAGCTGCCAAAAAACAACATTGTTTAAAGATTTTTTCATATACCTTTGGTGGATGACTTAAAACTGTATAGTATATCAGATGAGGAGCTGAAAACATCAGATGATATAGGAATGTCATTTTGTTGTTACAAATGTACAAAAGCAACATTTAAAGCAGGAAAGCTGCAGCACCAAGAAAATATCAATCTGGGGGAGGAATGCGATATGAAGGAATTTAAGGAGGAGGGAGTGAAAAAAATATTTAGGAATCAATAAAGAATCGGCAACAAAACATGAAGAAATCAGAATAGAACAGTAAGGTACACTTTAGAAGACTAAAACTAATACGGAAAACTGCCTTAACATCTAAGAATAAAGCTTAAGCTATAAATTGATTTTGCTTTTCCTGTTCTAACTTACACTTTTGGGGTGATTGACCGGCTCCAAAAGGTACTGGATCAATTACACAGAAAAACAAGAAGAAATGATTCATGCTTATTAAATGATATATAAAAATCAGTGTATTCCAAGATTTTATATTCCTCATTCTGAGGAAGGTATGAGCCTCTGGGAAATTCATTACAGATTATAGATCTGCAGTCGTGGGACTAAATTCATATCTGCTGACCTCACCAGATCCAAACATACTGAAAGTTTTAAAACATGAGAAGAAGAGGTCTAAGATGAGTTCTCTGGTCAGTTTAGCAAAAGCATATCAAACCAGAAGAAGAGAAAAATCAGCAACTGAATGTGAGAAAAAAAAGAAAGAATATAAGAAGAACAATCAGATGAGAAGGAAAGAAATATGGAAAAGGCATAAAACTTGACACAAGTATAGAGATTTCCTGGAACAACCTCACATCAATCAGGATTTGACACAGTAATGGTTAAGGATAGGTGAAGTGAAACCAAAAGATGAAAAGGTTAATAATGGCAACACAGGATAGTGGACTGTGTACATGTTGGTTTACAAAGTCGATCCAACATGTGGGAGAAAGATACAAATGCAGGCTCTGTAAAAATGAACTGGAAACAATCACATGTTATTGCTGGCTGTGATAGCCTCGTGGCAGATGGCCTGTATACTGAAAGTCACAATACTGTGGTAAGACTGTTGCATCGGGGATTGTGCAAACACTACAATACTGAAGCAGTTGAGAAACGCTGGAAACATGAAACACAAAGCACAAAGCATTATACAGAATGATGACGTTTATATCACATGGGATCACTCATTACCAACAGTTCAAAAAACTGATGCAAGAAAACCAGCTATAGTAGTTCAGGAAAAAAGACAAAATCATTGAATTTGGTACACCCAGTGATTACGGTATCTTATGTACAGAGACACGCAAAGTCATAAAATACCAGGATTTGCAGGCAGAAATGAGAACAATGTGGAAGAAAGATACCCATACAGTTCTAATAGTAGCAGGAGCAACAGGTCTAATAAAAAATAATTGCAGTAATATTCAGGCATGCTTTCAATACATGTAACTAAATATGAATTGCAGAAGGAGTCATTTCTGGACCCTTTGTAGTTGCTGCATAGAGCACTTTTGACAGACATCAAAGACTGAATCAATATTAATTTCATGAACTTTAATCATACCTTGACTTAGGAACTGGGTCTACTCCCACCATGTATTAGAAAGCCAAAAGACTTGGAGAAACTAAAGCTAACTGCTAATCCCTGCATTAGTCATTGGATAGCTAAATTGCTCACAGATAGAACCTAGGAAGTTATGGTGGATGGCTATACCTCTTCAAAAGCCTTATCACTTGTTTCTTGCTACATGGTTCAGTTATTGGGTTACTCCTGTTTGACATTTACTTCTTGGAGGTCAAAGCTGATGCTAAGAGCTTGTGGCTGACCAACATAAACTCCCCAGAGCATGCCAGGATCCTCTATGAGGGTCTGTCCCAATAGTTGGCATCAAAACCATGGACTAAAACTAAATACCAGGAACTCTATAATTGTATCCTTTGGCAAGCATGACTCCCTTGTAACTATCACTTTGACAGCACACCCCTGAACATTCATCCGGTAGTTATGGATCTGGGAACCTACATTCACAGTGAAATGTCTTTATCCACTGTAGTAAGGAAGTCGTTTTTCATTGTACAGCTTGTATCTAAAGGCATTGTATAGAAATCAACACTTATTAGTCAGCTCACTGAGTACAATGCCCGTTTCACTGTGTACCAGTCAAAACACTTGCCACAACTGGAATGACCACACTGCTTTCTCACAAAAAAAAACAAAAAAAACATGGGCTTAAATTGTAAAAGCTATGCAGATCACGTCAAAGACTTGTCCCTGTTCATATAGGTTACTGAGAAGTGTCCTCTGCCTTCTGTATAGAGCTTCAACAGACCGTATTCTGTTAGACCTATTACACATTTGCAAGTGCAATGGTATCATAAACACCCAATTAAGGGATCTCATTCTGTTTTGCAAAACAAATAGAACATGTTGGAGGGCTATGTTTGTATCATAGAGAATACAGCTTTGCTGAAACCATTTTCCATTCCACATAAAGCAAAGTGTTTCTCTTACTCTATGCAGGTGTGATTTTGATGAATGGATGGATAACCACAAATTTATCCTTGGTTTAACATACCTGAACGCTCATGTTAATGTCATGAATTTTAGTTACAGAAGTGCGTGCTCATGCTTGTGGATACTAGCTGTTTTTCCCATATGTCTTAGATACATCAGTATGCACCTGACCAGGGATTTCCAACAGCTGGAGTGGCCACAGAGGTTCTTTACTATAAGAATACAGTGTATAAATATGTCCTATGCAGACCGCCTCAAAGTCCTGTCCCTGTACTTGCTCTCCTGTAGACTACTGAGGGGCAAGCTATGCCTAACCAACAAGGCATTTTACAGTCCGCCCCTCACTGATCTGCTACACATTTACAAAACAAACAGCATTCAAACTACCCAATCTAAGGATCAAAACCTTGCCTGTGACTTAAAGAAAACATGTTGGAGGGACAGGTATGGGTCTCGGAGATTACCCCTTCTCTGGAATAGACACCTCATTCATGTGAAACAGAGTTCTTCCCTAACCCTAATTAAATTCAATTTGGACAAATGGATCAGAAATCACAAATCAAAGCCATTTATAGCCCATGAATATTGATAATTGGGAATATTTAGGTATGAATAGCTAAGCTTAATAATACACTAGGTCTATTAGCCTAGTAACCTCCTATGATCCTATGAATCAGATTTTTCTATCTACCAATGTGGCTGGGGACCTGGAAATTCTAGTGTATTCTTCTCTGAAGTTTGATCCACGCATTACACTTTCCACTAGGAAATGCTATGGGGTTATTAGGAACATCTTGCTCTTTTTACAAGCAGGTACAAGGAAGTCCTTATTAAGCTATACACAACTAATTTCCATTCCATCCAGTAACTGAATACTGCAGTTGCTTTTGTGTGCTAAAAATTTCACATCTTAAGGCACTTAAGAGTATCCAGAAGACCTTTACAAGGCAGATAGAAGGGCTCATACAGATGCCATATAGCAGCAGATTTGAATATATTTCACTCAGTTCTGTAAGGTTTAGATTATTAAGGGGGGGGGGTTCAATAATAATTCAAAAATGTTACATGATGTAATTATGGCTCCTAGTTTGGACATTGAATTTGCTAAACACAAAGTCTGTACCATGAATAATAACTAAACTTTAGATTATCTACTGTTAAAATTCTCTACTAAGAATTTTATTTTTCCATCACAGAGCAGGAAGGTTTAGAACTCATTGCCTTGTATATAAGGTATCCGAATGATTTGAAGAGATTTAAGAAGCTACTGGATTCTTGGTTTAAGATCATTATCTTTGCTTGGGGGTCATTCATTAAGCAAACACTTAAGTGACTTGTATAGGCCCTGAGTTTGAATATAGCATTGTTGAATCACTAAAAATCCCTAGTCAACTTATCTCTGGGTTATTTTATCCAAAATATAAGAGGGAAAAAACTACAATGCAAACGTAAGGCTTCTTAAGATCCTCAGAGGTCACACACCTAGTGAGTACCTATGAACATATATGAATGGTATGTGTAGCCTTTATACAAACCCTAAACTATATGTCATAGTGAAAATGGCAACAGCAAACGGTCCTTTGATTTTATGGAACTGACTCATCTAGTTATTTTATCCTCCTTAGGTAATCTAAGAAAATTCAATAGAAGGTTTTTCCATTGTTATTAGGGGAAAACTGCAATGTGGCAGTAGATTTGGTGTTAGGCTATTCAAGTTCCAGAAGAGAGATTCATTTTTTTGGCCCAGAAAATCTTAGCAGGGGGATGGATTTGATATATAAATATATATATATATATATATATATATATATATATATATATATAGGGTCACATTTGGAGGTTATAGAGCATGTTACCCCAGATATGAGGGTTTTGTTTTTTGACTGTTAGTTAGGGTGGCTCCTAGTACTGTTCTCCTGGGCTGCAGCCCTCCCAGCTAAAAATAAAAAAAAGAGTAATGTGCTAACTCAGAACATCAACTATTATTTTAAATTAAAAATAATAGCTGACTTTCTGTTGTGTTCCAAGTAGACCTAAAATAAAAAAAAAAAAATTCTGCTTCTTACAATACCGAACTGTTTAGAAAACAGTCCAGTATTAGGCTTCCTGATCATTAATCAGGTTTAATCAGTAGCATTTGGCAGTGACAGAGTGACTCACTGGACTGCTGCATGATTCCGTGAGGAGCCTTTCCTATTGGTTCATGCTGCTTCATGTGACTGAAGTAGCCTGAGCCAATAAGAAGGAAGTAGTTAATGTAGAAGAGGAAGAACGACAATGGGAAAAGCTTTTTTTGGAGGAAATGTTTCAATCTGGTGCTTGTGCATACATGGACAAACTACTAAAGGGTTGTTTGAAGAAAAGTTTCATTTAAGTGCTTATGCATTCATGGACAAACTACTGAAGGAGTCATTGGGGGAAATGTTTAATTTTGATGGCAGTGAAGTGCTTGTGCATACATAAACTACTGTAGGGGTTGTTGGGAGAAATTTTTTGCTTTGGTGGTTGTGCATATATGAACGAACTACTCAAGGGGTCATGGGGGATATGTTTCATTTTCGTGTTTGTGCATAGATGGACAAACTACTTAAGGGCAGTGGCTGCTGGTAACTTCAAATCAAAGGGGGGGGGCTGCAGAAGACCTCACAGGGCAGAGCTATGTTACACTGGGAACAACACTGATCATTCCTACCATTTTATTTCATTCACACATACTAGGCATAGCCCCCCCCCCCCCCAAGCCTGACTGCATACTCACAGTATCTGCTTTGAGCCTACAAGGTTTAAAATAATGGGGAGAGATGGCAATGGCTAGATTACTGTACTTCTTTTGCATCACATCGTCAAGAGCTTGCAGGTGATCTTACTTCAGTTCACCCATACACGCTTTTGTCATGTAAGGCCATAGTTTCAACAATAAAACATCCTCACACCATTCTAATCTATCCTGACTGACCCTGAACAAAGATATTAAGTTAAAAAGTTAAACAATATTAAGTTAAAAAAAAAAATCATCCCCCAAATCATCCCCCAGCAGTCCCCAAAACACACAGTGTACCTAGTATCTGTCTAACCTCTGCCAGGATATTTTATTAGAAAAAAAGACATCCACAGTCAAGCAACCTCCAAAGCACAATGACTCCTGAGTATCTGGTTGGCTCTGCATGGATAGTATATTAAAAAAAAATCCATCAACAGCCCTAAAACACAATGTCTCCCTAGGATCTGGTTAACACTGCCAGGATACTGTGTTAAAAAATCCATCAACAGCCCCCAAAACACATTGCCTTCTTAGTATCTGGTTGACCCTGCCAGGATATTATATTAAAAAAATCATTAAAAGCCCCCAAAACACAGACCACTAATATCTGTTGGACCCTGCCAGTGTATTATATTAAAAAAGATAAGCTAGTAAATTGCCCGTGTTACATTAAAAAAATGATAAGCTAGTAATATTGTAATAGGGAATGGATGGCAAACTGATAGGTTCATAGTTACTAGGTAACTCCTGCAGAGGAGGACATTCACAGGACTGCAGCATCCACTCACACACAAACACACACATACACACACACACACACACACACACACACACACACACACACACACACACATGCAAAAACACAAAAAATCTCCTGGCCAGCATATCGGAAACACCCCCCCCCCCCCAGCAAGTGAAACACACAGCAGTAGCATAAATGAAATGCAATTCCCCCTCAGCAGGTGAAACACACAGCAGCATAAGTGAAACACAATCTGAAAGCAGCACAATTCCCCCAACCAGCAGCAGCATGAAAGCACAAATCCCCCCCCAACAGAAAGTGAAACACAAGCCCCGATATCCCCTCACTAGAACGAAAGCAGCATACTCTGCATATATCTCATCAGTATTCACGACTGGCAAAAGCATGACTGTTCTGCGAAACGTGGAACAAGTGGTAACCTCAACAACACCTACCCTCCCCCACAGAAAAGTCAGCTCACTAAATTTCAAAACTGAAAGATTTGCTGAAATATTATTCACGTTTGGAATTGGGTACAGAAAACTGTGCTTGTGCATTAAGTACAATTTCTACATCAAGTTAGCAGCATGCTTATTTAACGTGCATAAACAGGTATAATTATGCAAAAGGTAATGCAATATAAAAATGACAATACTGAATGTAAAAATCACAGTGGTGTGAAGAATTTATGTCAGACATTACACACTTGCTTGTACCACCAAATCTCTATGAACACCCAAATCTTTTTCCGTACTATGGCAAGTCCTTTTAGCAGGCAATGTTTAAAACTTGCTATTCAGGTTTTTTTAGTTGCTTCAAAAGTTAGATTTTTACACAGGGAATAAATCAGCATTGCTTTCCATTTATTTGCAAAACTTAATACAATTACTCTGATTAAATATTTAAAAAGAGTGTTTTGTATTGGCATTTGGGGACACCAAGTCCTCTCCCAGAAGGAGATGCAAAAGTACATTTCCTCACATGACTACTTGCAGCATTCAACAAGTTCTTAGCATATCTTGTTTTACAGAAACACTGCTAAGTTTGGTGTGTCTTTTCAAGCTAACACAACAAACACACACATGTAAAGAGCATGGCTGTATTGACATATTTATTCAATGACAGTTACATATGCTCCTGCTACTGCTGTTTAGAAGTAATGGATGGAACATTTAGTTTGTGCAGTTCAGAAGTTATTTTATGCAAGGACTTTATGGCATATAAAAATGAACCTTTTCACTGTGACCTATGTAATATCTATTTTATTTTACTATGTTTATTCCTTGTTATTAAAATAAAATAAAAAGTAAAAAAAAAAAAAGAAAAAGAAAAGAAAACAGTGTGGGCATACTTCACTAAAATCTACCTCTGGACAGATCCTGGCTTGATATAACCCTGAGGTAATGAGTATGAATAAATATCCTCACCAAAAAGATGAAGATTACCCTAGGCTTGCAAGTTAAATAAGCCTTTCTTCCGGTCCACACGGATCAAAATTTAACATTTTGTCTTGTAAAAAGTGGGGGTGCCCTCCCTCCCCCTCACTCAATGATTCCGGCACCTATGAATGAACTCCAAAGACAAGTACTGCCACTGACTGCTTCTTGCTCTCTTTTTTCCAGCATGCAAAGTGCGGGAAGAGAGCAAGAACCAATCAGTAGCCATCCAGCCATCCACGTCATATATGTGACTGCGGACGTGGCAGTCTGAACCCTTTCCACTTTACCATGGTTACAAACTGCATAGACTTCTGGGCATCTGTACACTGATGCCTTCTCTTCTTAATCTGAACTGGTTTTACAGCAGTCTGGATATACAGAACTAGTTTGTTTGTTTTTTAAACCTGGAACTCGCTGAGCACGCATGCGCACATAGTTCGAGTTCCAGGACTTTTACAGCAATACAGTCGGACTCGCAGCTAAGCAGCATTACTATTTTTTTTTTCTTTTTCTTTCTTTTCACAGCTGAGGGGGCTGCAGCCCTGCAGTCCGATGGCATGAGCCACCTGTGCTTAAGGGGTCATTGGGAGGAAATGGTTTAATTTACTGCTTGCGCATACGTGATTAAACTACTGAAGGAATTTATGTGAAAATAATTGCTGTTCACATCTGTATAGGGGGAGTAGTAAAAATAAATTACTTTGCCTAATTGTTACTATTTCATTTTATTACATTTTGATATCTAAGGTACATTGAGCCAATAAACTTGGCTTTAATTGTTGTATTCAGGGGTTAGCTGTTGGTATTTGTTTAACATAAGCATTTATTATTCTGGCTTTGCAGAAGTAGTGGGCATATATATATATATATATATATATATATATATATATATATATATATATATATATTTTTTTTACTTTCTGTAACGATCAAGCATTAGCATTGCAATCAATAACTAGCTGCTTATGGTGGTCTGGAAGGGATGTGTGTGATTGTAACTGATCATTGACTGAGTGTTGCACTGAGTAGTTTTGCCAAATAATAGCATGTGGTTCTCCGGTTGAGTTTTTGGCTGTTCATTCCTTATATGTCCAGTCCTTTTCAATTTGCAGATTTTGTGCAAGTGCTTCAGTTTCTTCTCCCAGGCACTCAGCAGTAGAATATATGCCTCTGACCATTTGTTCTTTTACTTTTCTTCCCAGTCTAACACCAGAGTGGTACACAGAAGATAGCTGTCTTTTTTGAGGGGCAGAAAGGCAGGCACTATTCCCAGAAAGACTGAATATATTTCCTTACTCATGATTTTTTGTTCAGGCCATCATCGTTAAGTCAAAAGGTAGTTAAAAAAATGTAAGATGCATATCAGTGCATCTACAAACATATGGCTTCTGGGGTCCTAGCAGACCCCCACCTTAATTCAGTTTCTTCCTTCAGACTTAAATTACAGTGAAGTCTTGGCCAGTTAGAATGTTAAAAGTATGGCAGAGGGTGAAAATTATAGGGAGGGAAAGTAAGATGAAGTAGGAAAAAACAAGAAAGAGGTAATCTGTCTTGATCCTGTGGGACCAGGATGAGGGGAAAAAGAGGAGGGCACTGGAGGAGTGCAGTGGAGACTAGTGGGTAACAGAGGGATCCATGGAGTTCAGATTATGGCTAAACGACTTAGGTGGTATAGTCAGTAAAGTCACTATAATGAGTGGGCCTGTACTGAAACAGTCTGTGGATGAAAGTGAATAACCACATCTATATGATCATGCATAACAGTTACTGATCTGCTGAAATACAACCCTGTCCCACTGTATTTATCTCCACCAATTCAGTTGCTTCCTGCACCCCTTCCTAAATTTTAAGTCACTAGCCACCACTGCTGCTAGTGGAATTTCATAAAGTAGGCTAGACCATTGAGTAATATCAATTCTATTGCCTTGCTATGATAGAATATGTCTGCTTGTTACATGGTTGCATTCCTTTTGTATAACAAGACTGATAATTGTATATAATGTATTATGTTGTATCTTAGTATGTTTCTGTTTTTTTCCTGTTATAAATCAATAAAAATTATATCTGAAAAAAAAATACTTACACCAGGGCTAGGAAGTAACAGTTAAATTCTGTTCACTGACCATCAAACAGTTTTTTTTTTTTTTTTTTTGAATTTTCACTTCATTCCATTAATCTCTGCACAACCTATGAAATGGAGGGTGGACCCTTTTATTTTGCAGGCAGAAAAATCTATGGATTTTATTAACTAGGCAGTGATATGGCATATGCAGTCTAGATTCCACAGAAAAGCACAAACGTTTTAACCACACACAAGGCAAGGTTGGAGCTGTAGTTCACTAACAGTTTATTGCACCACAGAATAAAAAAAAAACATAAAAGCCAATATTCAAATGGGCACATATATATATATATATATATATATATATATATGACTTGCATTATCACATGACAAACACCAATTAATGAATTAAAGCAACAATGTATAAAAATATAAAACAGTTAAAAACACATAACCATTAGTAGATTCCCCAGAAAAAAAAAGATATATATATATATATATATATATATATATATATGGTTCTAGGACGGAAGATTGAAACAGAAAAGACCGACACCGACTTCACCGACGCGAAAACACCGACACGGAAATGATCGACACTACAAACCACAGGTAAGGGGTTTAAAATTCACTAATCAAGCCTACCATGTTCAGGTAAGGGGTTTAAATTTAACACATGCATAACACTGCCACCTTACCTGAACATGGTAGGCTTGATTAGCGAATTTTAAACCCCTTACCTGTGGTTTGTAGTGTCGATCATTTCCGTGTCGGTGTTTTCACGTCGATGAAGTCGGTGTCAGTCTTTTCTGTTTCGATCTTCCGTCCTAGAACCATGTATATATATATATATATATATATATATATATATATATATATATATATATATAAAGCACATATTTAAAAAAAAAACAACTAAAAATGTAAATATGTGTGTATAAGTCCATAAACACATATTTATGTGTATAAATCTATGCTATCTCAATTCTGCCTTCATTTTTATATATGTGCCCATTTGCATGTTGGCTTTTACCTAATGAAGTTATGTATTTTATATAACGAAAGCGCTTATGTTTCTTTTATTTTGTGGTGCAATAAATTGTCGCTAAACTACAGCTCCAACCTGCCTTGTGTGTGGTTAAAACGTTTGTGCTTTTCTGTGGAATCTAGTCTGATTTTTTGGCAAGGATGGCTTCTGGCTGTGGGCTTGCCTCGCAAACATTGTTTTCGAATGATGGAGCTCTTACAGCCCTTATTCAACAACTTCTCAGAAAGTGGATTCCTTGGCTTTGGAAGTGCAGAGTTTTAGGCATAACCTTCCTAATAATCCTGTGTATTCCCTATATTCTCATGCTTTGGATGGCAGCAGTGGTGTACAAAACGACTGGGGTATTATTGCGGAGCAAGGACAAGGACATGGTAATCAAACTCCACGTACCGGGTTGTTAGAACCATTGGAGAGTATGGACTTGAGTAACTGGCTGCAGTGTGTTTAGCAACATTGATAACATCATTCAGAACATTAAACTGCGTAAAAATCAATAAATTACAACAAGACGCTGATGACTATGCAAATAGGAGGGCGTACTTCAGCCACTAAACTCACAAGAATGGGGTCAACGTCGGAAAACATATACAACCAATGAGGATGGTGAATCCTCGAATATTCATAAGGATGCCAAAACCGGAAGTGATGTCCCTTTAGACCAAGGAGGCCTGAGATGCTCGGAGTGGATAAGAGAGAGGGAGCACAACAACCAGAATCAACAGAATGGCTGGGAACCTACGTCATTTCGGAACCAGCATGGATACCAGCAGGGGACTTACTTTTGTTCCTGCTTTTCATTCTAATCTTCCACAACTGATTTTAGATCTCAAGTTGTTTACTAGGAAAATGAACCTTAACATTGTATTCAACAACAGTAATAGGGCTACTCAAAATGAATTGAGACCTTCCAGTGTGTGTAACCCGCCATGCCTGCACTGGATTTTAGGCATTTATTTAAATCTCCAGTCGTATACCAAAAGAATTTAAAACCAGATGAACTTGATATTTTGACTATGGTGTGACAACAAAAGGTTGGAATTGTTCAACCTGACAAAGGTGGGGGGGTTGTAATAATGGACATGGAGAACTATATCCAATGTATGTACAACATTCTTTTCAATACCACTTACTGTCAAGTGTCTAGGAATGAGGTTAACATTGCCTATCATAGTATTAACACACCATTAAATGACAGGGTTATGGAAGGTCGCATCTCACTTGCTGAATTCAAATATTTAAAAATGAATGCCCCAGTTATTCCAACTATATTTGGGCTCCCTAAACTGCAAAAACAAATTATACATCCACCATTCCACCCCATTGTAGATGCCTGTAATTCTATTACCTCCCCTATTGCTAAATTCCTAGATACCAAACTTAAATTGTTATTAAGAACTGAGAAACATCTCTGTGTCAACTCTTGGGACTTTCTTGCTAAACGTAATGAGGTACAGTTCAACAAACCATTTTTCTTTTTTACTGTGGATGTAAAAGATTTATTTACTGTAATACCTCATGAGGTTGGCTTAGATTGGTTTGGTGAATTTCTATTTAGAAAAGGGATTGACCAAAATTCCATTAACACATATGTTGAAATGATGGAAATGGTCTTAAGGAATAATTATATTTATTTTGATGAGCAGTTTTTTTTTGTCAGCAGACCAGGGTTGCAATGGGAGTGGCTTGTGGACCTCTTTATGTGAACATGGTTATGTGTGAGTGGGAGCGGAGATTTCTCTTTGAACACTCAGGGTTCCAAAATTGTATTCTATACTTGAGATACCTGGACGACCTGTTTTTATTTGGAATGGGAACAGAGAGAGTATTGGCATTTTCTTACACTATATTAATAATAGAACTGACTTTCTGCATTTGTCTCATAACATTGGTGAGGAGAGTATTAGCTATCTTGATGTCAAACTTGAGAAGGATATGATAAAAGGGAGATTTGTTTCTACCATATATAGGAAGCCTACCTATTCTAATGCCTTCCTTCATTTTGATAGTAGTCACCCATTGTCCCAAAAGAAAGCAGTTGTTAAGGGATAATTTGTCAGGGCTGCAAGGATGGTGTCAGATTTTGATTTATTTTCATATGAGTGTGCCCTTTTTGAGAGCATGTTTATTAAGAGGGACTACCCCATGGGCTTTGTGCAAGATATTAAAAGAGAAGTAATGGACAAGAGAAGATCTGGGTTCTGTTCCCCCATTCTTGATGAAAATGGTCATGACTATAATGTAAGGGCATGTAATTCAACTATTCTAGCAAATAGGGGGAGTACAGTTACTACTACTGATACCAATTTCAAATTGTCCTTTATAACCAGTTTCTCTGTGGACTTTAAATCGATCCAGGAGATTCTAGCAAAAAATTGGAAGGTTTTGTTGGCAGATGGGGAGATTAGATCTAGAATTAGTAACAAACCAGTCATAGTATGGAAAAGAGGTTTGAACATCAAAACTTGGTAGATAAAGTTGGTAAACAACATGATGATTTAAAACATAGGTACATGTATCCATGAGGGAGATGCCATCACTATAAATACATCAATGTGGGTGAACGTTTTGCTATCAATGGGTATAATTTTAGAGTGAAGAGGCATTACAATTGTAATAGTTCTGGAGTTGATTATGGGGCATTGTGCCAGGCCTGTCCTGCTTTTTATATTGGCAAGATGGAGCGGATGCTGAAGCAACGTATTTATGAGCACAATTATGATATACAGGGGAAAATAACTACCAATGCCCTATATAGACACATTCTGGAATTCCATGAACACCACTTCAAGTTTATTATAATTGAACAAGTGCAAAAGAATACAAGAGGTGGTCCTGGCAATTGTTCTTGGAGAACCGTGAGCTGTATTGGATTTTGCACCTGGATGCAGTGGGGCTCCCAGGTTTAAATGAAATTGCATCTACAGGATGTGTGTTAAAAATGAAGGCAGAACTGAGATAGTATAGATTTATGCACATACATATGCGTTTATGGACTTATACACACATATTTACATTTTTAGTTGTTTTTTTTAAATATGTGCTTTCTCATATTCATATTTATGCATTAGTTTCCTAAATATATATATATATATATATATATATATATATATATATATATATATATATATAGATATATATATATACATTTTTCCCCTGGGGAATCTACTAATGGTTATATGTGTTTTTAACTGTTTTTATATTTTTATACATTGTTACTTTAATTCATTAATTGGTGCCTGTCATGTCATAATGCAAGTCATATATATGTGCCATTTGAATGTTGGCTTTTATCTGATGACGTTATGTATTTTATATAACAAAAGCACTTATGTTTCTTTTATTTTGTGGTGCAATAAACTGTTGGTAAACTACAGCTCCAATCTTGCCTTGTGTATGCAGTCTAGACCCATAAACTCTATGCCTACATAAACACACACACACACACACACACACACACATATATATATATATATATATATATATATATATAGATAGATTAGACATATATATATATATATATATATATATATATATATATATACATATATAGATACATATATAGATACAGATATACAGATAGCTATATAGAAACATATAGATATATAGCTAGATAGATATAGGGGAGCCATGTAAATGCAACTAAGGCAGTGTGCACTGCAGCCAAGGCTCACTATCTAACCAAAAAAGACTCACAAGCTGAGAAGCAGTTAGTGGGAGCACAGTGCGCTGTTATTGGGAGCCCAGTTGGAGGAATGCTGGGAAAGCAAACTCAGGTATCACAAAGACGTACAGATAAACAGAGTAGTAGATGAGCAAACCACTGAGAGCACTCATACTAAGGACATCTTCATAAATATGGATCATGAAGAATAAGCCCAGAAAGTTTCAGATCTACAGATTAAAAAGGTAACAGGCCAGCACTAATATTCAGAGAATCAAGTCAGAAAAGGGGTTCCTCACTAAACAAACTGAGATATTTGAGGAGTTTGCAAAATATTAGGCTAACTTATACTCAGAGAAGGCATTACTTCTGGAAAACCACCACACTATCAATGAGCTTCTCATGTGCATTGTTGGCTCAGGATAGCCAACTGTTGAAGTACTCGGTTACTGCAGGGGAAGTAACCTATGCAGTTAATGCTACCCCAGTCAGCCAAAGCTCCAAGCCCAGATGACATATAAGCAAACGTTTATAAGCTTGTGTGCCATAAATTCTACGTTTTGAGACATCATTCCGTTCTCTATTGCAATTATGAAGATGATGCTTGGAGTTTTATGAAGGAAAGTGAAAAAAAAGATCCTGTCCAATGTGATCCAAACCAATTCAAGAAAAGAGATAAGCTGGACTTCTCAAAATCATATTACGTGTAAGTACTTTATCCATGTTTAATATTCTCATGGTAAAAACACAATACAATCTGGTATGGATCAGATTAGAAGTTAAGATTTCAAAGAGCACTTACCCCCTCCAGCCAGATATGACATTGCCTGTTTGTAGTACAGTGTGGTCAGAGTTCTTAGGGAAGCCTGTTTCATACACCATATATGCATGTTAGATACAGTTGGAGACATACAGCAGTGATGACAGACAAGAGAATGTTATGGTGGCAGAAGTGGATAGGTTAGGCTATTAAATCAATTAATAATGTACACAATAATGGGAAACAAGTGGACTTTTGAACATCTGCCAAACCGCTCACATTCAGACATGGAAATATTTTCAGGTGAGGCACACAATCCCATCATCCTCCTTAAGTATGTGATCAAGGCATGCCCTTCTCATATAGATATATATATATATATATATATATATATATATATATTTATATATATATATATATATATATATATATATATATATATATATACACACACACACACACACACACACACACACACACACACACACACACACACACACACACACACACACACAGTATTATACTTTGATGAGAGACAGGGAGGGAGAAACCTACCCTTTAAAGGCATATTGAGTATATAATCTGCTAGCTCCCAGTTCTGAGTTTAGCACAGATAATTTACAATCCTGTATCACATCATATTATAGAATGCAAGCCTCATTTTTAATGAGGAATGGAGGAAAATCAAACTCAGATAGCACAGACATGTACACACAAACTGAGTAGGAGTTGACTAAACCATTAAGTGAGGGAGGAGAACACTCCTACTAAGGACCTCTTTATAAATCTGAGTACCAGCTAAGGACTCTTCATATTTTGTATTGTACCCACATATTGCATGGGCATTACTCAGAATTCCTATATGATGGGTAGTTGGCCTCCATTAAAAGTAAGTAGCAAAGGTATGTGGCTCAGGTGGTAAGTGAAGGGTGAGGTAGTGCCATTCTCTACAAGTTTCCAAACTAAAGGATAAAAAGATCACACAGGCAAATAAATTAGTAAAAACTAGAAGAAAACCTAGCCAAGCTAGAGTTTTCACTGCATGATATCTTAAACTTCCTGTAATAGAAGCTCATGGGATATATCCAAATGACCGCTTAAGGACATCAAGTGCTTCAGGTGCATGGCTTCTGAATTTTCATGAACTTTTCTTTTTTAAGTCTTTATGGATACATTCAGGCCAATAAAGCCAAACTTCACTAGCTGTGGACATGCATGTTTCTGCCTTCTTATGACCTCATCAGCACAGCATAAATGGACTGTTTGGCTACACTTCAGTACCATTTTCTTAAATGCTAGGACTGTGGTTTCTTCCAGCTACAGTGGGGTGTTCAGCTATTGCTATAGGGAATTAAATTGGTTTACTTTTTGTACCTTCAATACAAAACCACTTCCTGTTTAATTCATCTACCTCTTGTTTTGCATTATATCTTCAAAGGACAATGTTAGCCTAATTGTCAGCAATCACAAGGCTGCATTGCAGCATTCATGAAATATACAATGAGCTTGACAATCAGGTGTTTGAGAAGTTTAATATGTAAACACAGAATGCCCAATGGCACTTGAAGGCAATGTAATCTTGGAAGCTGGTAACACTAGAAAACTTAATAATCCACCTAATGGCTCATCAGACTGGTTGAACTCCTTTTTACTAACTCTTTAGCAGTTGATGCCTAATAGCTGTTTTTCCTGGCTAAGCAGGGAACAGAGAGCACAGTTTAGTCTGAATACAGATCTGCAGATCAACAAATACCAATGTCGTTGTAAACTGTGATCCATTATCCATGACACTGATTAGTATTATAGAATCTATATGATTATGAGCTCTTACATACTTTGTTTAAAGATGTGTACTCAGTTACTCTCTTCATCTGATTCTGTTTTGAGTATGGTTTTGCGCTTTAAAAAAGGTATAAATGAAACCTCTAGGTTTATTTTTGGATCAACTGGTGGTATTTTTCAGTACTACTGTAACTTTTAATGGTTTGGGCTGTTTTTCATGGAGAATATATTTAAATTTCTTTAGATAATATTCTTGTGCTACATATAACTAAAGAAGCACTCCTAACACTTAAAGATTAAAAAAAAAAAACTGAACAAGACTTGAGATGATACAGCAGAGTCCGTGAATATCATAATGAGTGTTGTGAAACCAGATAAAATATGAGCATTGCTTCATCTACGAAACTTGTATTAAAAGAGAATACTGCACACTGCAAATTTCAAACATGAAAGCAAATCGACATCTCTTGAGAATCAAAATGGAGGAAGTCAGACCAAGCCTATATTTCACATTCCTTTGGGCAGTACAGTTGTCTGTGGTTGTCTTTCACTATAACTTGAGTCCTAACTGCATTCAGAAATAAATGAAGATTTACATGATGTTGTACCACATGCCTTTAAATCATGGATGATTTGCTTGTATGGTATGTCTCTAGGCAGGAGCAGTAGGTGAGACTTACCAAATTGCTAAACCACAGTTGAGTAACCATTCAGCATGCATAACTCTAGCAATGAATTAAAATCTGCTCAGTCAAAAACATTAGCTCTGTCAGAAGTTACAATGATTTTGGTGATGTGATTTTCTGCAACTCCTAATCACAAATTTGGAATTTGGAACAAAATGCTTACTGTTAGGAAGACTCTAACCAGCCAAAAGCTATTCCAAACCAAAGTTAATTATCAGTTCATAAACCAGAATAAATTTATTTATTTATTATTTATTTAACATTTATTTTACCAGGATAAGTCCAACTGGACATCGTGTGTCCTTTTTCAGTGGAGTCTTGAGGAGAAAAGCTCCAAAGAAATAACAGTGTACATACATGCTTTAGATAACAATAAAACTGGCATACAAGATAAGAGAAACAATGAAGTACAAAAAACAATTATGTAGAACAATAAGATACTCAGGAGTAGTACCATTATTTACAATATATACAAAAAGTACATTTCAGGTGAGAGTATAGTGTATGCATTAAAGGCTTCAACGGGTCACTTACTTATGGAAAAGTGGGTCTTCAAGGGGGGTCTTTGCAGTTGCAGAGAAGATTAGCATTGAGGTGTAATTTAAGAAGGCCTTTAAAGGTGCCTGTGTGACTTTGTAGCCTGAGTTCAGGTGGGAGGGTGTTCCATGCTTTGGCAACATCATGGGAGAATAAGGCCTCTCCAGAACTGTTATTGCATGGATTAACTTCAATCAGGTTTTTAATACATGAACGTAGCTCCCTTTTAGGGTTGTGAAAGTTTAGCATGTCGGCAAGGGCAGGGCACTTCCCCGCATGGAAGAGAATTTGATGGGCTATGATCAATTGGTGGTAGCGTAGGAGGTTTGGAAATTCTAACCAGTGCAGTTTAGTTAGGGATAGGCAATGGTGGGAATGTGATCTATTATTGGCAGCGAACCTAGCTATTTTATTGTAGCATGTAGAGAGTTTGTTCAGGTTGGTTTTGTTAATATTGGTGAGAACTGGAGAGGTGTAAAGTAGTGTTGATAAGAGATGAGTTCTGGCTATTGTTGTTCTAGTCTCAGGGGTTAGAAATAGTTTGCAACGATATAGGCAACCTAGTTTTTTTATGGACTTTAGAGATAGTTTGTGATGTGTGCTTGTATTTAAGTTGGTGATCAATAGTGATGCCGAAGAGATTAGCCTCAGTTACTGGAGTGATGAGGGTGCCATTGGTAGACATGATGATAAAGGTGGTGTTGCAGTTTTTGGTTGGGTGGAATAGTATTAGCTGTGTTTTTTTGGGGTTTAGTATGAGTTGGTAGTTGTTCAGCCAGTTCTCTACCTCAGTGAAGGATTCTTGGGCTTTACTTTGAAGTAATTGAATGTTTGTTGCTGAGCAGATTAGGGTAGTGTCATCCACATACTGGACAATGTTGGCTTTAGTGGTAGCTAGGTGGAGATTATTTGTAAATATGTTGAAGAGAAGGGGGTCAAGGATTGAACCTTGTGGGACACCACATGTGACAGGGAGTGGGGGGATAGGGAGTTGCCCCATTTGACAGATTGTGACCAGTTGTTTAGGTAACTGTTAAGCAGGACTAACCAAATTGCTACTTGGTATTATACTTCCATTTGACTCCCCCAAACACATACACGCACAAACAATTCATGGTCAGTTTGTTATTTTGTTCTCCATTCCTGATTTCCCAGTTTTAATTCTCCCCATCTGTTTCCTGCCTTGAAGATTGAGACTGTAAGATCTTAATGCATGTATAATATGGCCAGATCGTTCCACCTAGCAGGGTGTCCCTTCTTGCTCACTGCTTATGTTACTTGTTTGTGTGCACTTACAGCATGTTATGATAGCATCAGTATTTTCTTATAATCTCTGTAATGCCTATTGTGCATTCTCCCAAGGCTGAGACTGTATTTGGAGTTTTCAACTGTAATCTAACCTGGGAAACAAATCAAATAAACAATTCTCCTCAGTAAAACCACAAACACAGTTCTAATTTTATCTTATCACTTTTTTAGTTACTCACAGTAATACTATGTACTTTTACTACAGTTAAGTTACTCATTATATTTAGTTCCTTGTCTTTATGTGATACTAGGTTTACATTATCAGGTATTTTATATAGTAGATGGTTTCATTGCATTTCCTTATATGTTTGAGTATATAAGTTTGCATAGACCATTACTTCATTATTATTATTGGAATGTTTTGTGTGATGACATTTTCGTTTCATTAAATTGCATCTTAGAATGCCTCTTATTAAGCTAGGTTTCTAATAGGTTCATAGGTAGGTACAAGGCTATCGGCCCAAGGGCCTATGTAAGCCTAGCCAACAAGTTTCCCTGGCTTACGCCACCCAAGAAAGTTAATTTCCTGTGCCACTGTCGAGCAGAGACACAGAAGTGATCCCTGAGGTGTATTTCCTATTTCCCATCCACTCAGCAAGATTTTTCTTAAAGAGTGCTAATAAAGAACTTTGCTTGACATAGATGGGTAGCCTGTTCCAGAGTATGGGAAGTCTCGGGGACAGGAGTCTATCCCTCCAGCATGTCCTGTTTATTGTGGTGACAAGGTTTAGGTCCCTAGAGCATATAGCTCGGAGGGATTGGGATTTCTTTAGGTGTAGCATGTCCAACAACTCTGGGTTTGACATAGCTTTATATGTTAGACAGAGATCACCTTGGAGTAGGTGATATGCTACTGAGTAAAGTTGGAGTTTTTTGAGACGGTCAGTGTAGGGCATTTGTTTGAGGCCAGTAATCCTCTTTGTGAGGTACTTCTGTTGCTTTTCCAGCTGCTGCAGATGTCTTGTGAGGTACATTCCAAAAGGGGTGTTGTACTCTATAATGGGTCTAATGAGTGTCGAGTAGAGGGGAACAATGATCTCTTTTTTCCTGGATGAAAACCCTTTTATGATGAGGTCTGCCATGTAGAAGGACTTCGTGGCTACTGTGGCAATGTGACTATCAAAGGAGAGACTACTGTCTACCTGGGTCCCAAGGTCTCATCACACATTTGGTGTTAAGTAGATTTCTGCCTATGTGGTAGTTCATGGCTACAGAGTTTTTACCACAGGGGATGACACTGCACTTTTTGACTTTGAGCTTAAGGCCATGGCGCTGACACCAGGCATCTGTCTCAGCAAGGCCATTCTTTAGGATGTCCACATCATTTGGGGACTTGACTATGGCTCCTAGTTTGCAGTCATCTGTGAACTTCATTAGCCAGTGGCCTTCTGTGTTAGCCTGTACTTCAGAGAAGTAGATACCAAACAGGAGAGGTCCCAGGACTGAACCCTGTGGTACTCCACTTGTCACTGGTCTGAGGTCAGATTTGGAGTCTGCAACTTTTACAGTGTGGGTTCTGTCAGTGAACCAGTTGGCAACCCATCTTGTGACGTAGGGGTTTATACCTAGTTTAGTGAGTTTAGCTACAATTCCAGAATGGGGGATAATGTCAAAAGCCTTGGTGAGGTCAAGATAGGCTGTGTGAACCACCTTACCCTCATCTATGGCTTTGGTAACTGCCTCAAAGAAGTTGATCAGGTTCACAAACCCAAACTGGGTGGGATCCAGAGTTTGGAGGTTACCAATGTCTTTGTTTATGAGTTCCATGATGATATGTTCCATGGCCTTGCAGACCAGGCTCGTCAGGCTAATAGAGCGATAGTTCCCGGGATCAGTGGTGGCTCCCCATTTGTGGAGTGGGATAACTGTTGCTGTGCGCCATTCAGTGGGCACAAAGCCTGATGCAAGACTATTATTGAACATGGTGCTTAGGTGGGGAGCCAGTTCATTCTGAAGTTCATGTAAAACACAACCTGGGATGTTGTCCGGTTGCATGGATGCTGTGTTTTTGGCTTTAGAGAGTGCAGCTTTTACCTGCATAGTTGTGATTACAGGGACTCTGCATTCTTCCTGTATAGATATGGGCCCTTTAGGGGGTGAGGGGGGTAAAGTTAGAACTGAACCTATCTGCCAGGATGTTGACAATATCAGTTGGTTCTGTAATTTTTATGCCGTTGTGCTGTAACTCAGAGCAGATCTGGGTGTTGCCATCGAGATTTTTGACATAGCTATAGAATGTTTTG
This sequence comes from Protopterus annectens, assembly GCF_019279795.1. NCBI lineage: Eukaryota > Metazoa > Chordata > Ceratodontiformes > Protopteridae > Protopterus > Protopterus annectens. Next base: position 754,218,234 of record NC_056730.1, on the reverse strand, counting down.
TGGTTGTCCTTAGAATTAGTGGCAATTTTGTTTTCATAGCTAGCTTTGGAGGATCTTATAAGGGATCTCAACTTTTTACTGAGACTGGCCAGGGAGCTCCTCCACTCATGGGATTTTACTCTCTTTTGCAACAGTTTCTTCCTTCTGTTGTACAGTTTGTTTATGGCAGGGGACCACCAGATTGGCTTCCTTTTTTTGGAGGATAGTGTTTTGGTTCTGTTTGGGATAGCACGATCCATGCACTCGTGTAAGTGCTTATAGAGTGCATTTGTGTAGGATTCAGCAGTTGTAACTGTATTGTCCATCTGCATGGGTGTCATGAAGTTCACCATTTGTCTTAAGAAGCATGAAGTTGGCTTTGGAGAAATTTTTTACCGTGGTTTTCTTAATGGGGGGTGGGGGTGGGATGTGGATATCAAGGGTGATTAGCTTATGGTCGAATCGGACCAACGAGGAGTTGACTTCAGGTGTGGAACATCGGTCACTCGTTGGTAATGACTATGTCTAGGATATTGTTGCCCCTGATGGGGGTCTGGAAAAGTTAATCCAGGGCACTGGAGTTTATGAATTCCGGAAAGCGTTGAGTTAAGGAGTTGGTACACGAGTAGTTTTCCCAGTTAATGGTGGGGTAGTTGAAGTCGCCCATTATTAGGGTGTTTGATGTTCTATGATAATATTTCAGTTAGGCATGTATTAGTTGTATCCATACTTTTTAATTTATTTACAGTTATAACCTACTCTAGCCCAAACTCACTAGCATAAAAGTTCCTTGACTTTCTGAATTAAAATGCCCTGGTGCAAGTTGTTCATACCCCAAAAAGAGGAACAAACATTCTAGAACTGGTATTCGCAAACATGTCAAGCAGATGTTCTGCTGCAACTGTTGGACTCTCCTTAGTTAAAACTGACCAGAAATCAGTCACCTCCAAACTGACACTTACACCAGAACTCACAAAGAGTGAAATCAGACAAAAAAAACTTAACCAATACAAACTATACTCTCCTGGGTGAAGCTATAAATGCACTCCAAGCCCCACCCCAAGCTGAAAGTGGTAACTACACTGAAGCTTACATTAAAGCCCTGTACAATCACTTGCATAAGTGTATAAACTCAGCCGTACCAGATAAAATCAAAATCAAGCTGCCATGGTAGACTTCCAGCATCAACAAACTCTACAATAAATGCAAAAAGTTGCTTTCCAAAAAAACAAAGACAAGGACGCACCAATGGAAAAGCACCATCCTCAGCCTTAACAAGCAAATAAGACATCTTGTCAAATCCTCTAAGAGCTCCTTTGAGAGAAACCTAGAAAGTACTGCCAAGGATAACCATAAGCCCTTTTATAGCTACGTACGTAACCTAAAGGGTCGGACGTAAGCATATGCAGAACTGGTGGCCAACGGTATCACATACACTGATCCCAGAGAGATAACAAACCTGCTAGTGGATAGGTTTGGTGAAAATTTCCCTCCCTTATCCCCTCCTAACTTACAACAAACCTTCCCCCAAACTTTCCCCACCTTACATATCTGAAGAACAAGTCCTCAAAGCCCTGTCCAAGGCAAAGAACACAGCCTCTATGGGACCAGATGACATCCCAGGCTGTCTTCTAAACAGCCTAAAACATGAATTAGCATCACCACTAAGTACCCTGTTCAATCATAGTCTAACCACAGACTTTCTTCCTGTGGAATGGAGAATAGCAACAGTTATTCCACTCTACAAAGGTAGCCTAGCAACAGACCTGGGGAATTACATACCCATAAGCCTGACCAGTCTTCTCTGTAAGGCAATGGAATGTATCATTATGGACCTCATAAATAAAGACATAGGTGACCTCTAAACCCTTGAACCTACCAATTTCGGCTTTGTGAAGAGCACAGTCTGCCTGTTAAATCTGGCGGATTTCATTGAAAATGTGACCAAGGCCATTGATGAGGGCAAATCTCTGCACACAGCATACCTTGACTTGGCAAAGGCATTCAACACAATCCCACATTCAGGCATTACTGATAAACTTAGCAAACTGAATGTAAGCCCCTTCATTGTAAGATGGGTTTCCAACTGGCTCAAAAACTGGGCACACACTATCAAAGTGGGTGACTCCACATCAACCAGCATACCCATTATCAGTGGGCTGCAACAGGAGTTAGTGCTGTGCCCCCCTACTGTTTGGTATGTACTTCTCAGAAGTTCAGGTCAAAACTAAAGGGTTGTGACTGACCAAGTTTGTAGATGTCTGCAAACTAGGAGCAATCAATGAATCCCCAAATGATGCCAGTATACTCCAGGAGGGTCTCACACAAACCACTGACTGCCAAATTGGTCATGGTCTCAAACTGAATGCAAAGAAATGTATCATCATTCCCTTCAGCACAATGTCCCTTCACACTATCAAATCAACAGCAATATCCTAAGTACCTACGAAGTGGTAAGGGACCTGGGATCACAGGTTGACCGCCATCTTAACTTCGACCACCACGTGTCTACCATTGTAAAGAAAGGTTTCTACATAGCTCACTTGATTAATAAAGGCATTGCCTCAAGAGCAAAAGAGGTTATAAACCCCCTATACTTTGCACTTATCTGACCCATAATTGAGTATAACGCCCAATTCAGTATATACCGTACTAAGCACCTGCAGCAATTAGAGAGACCTCAGAGGTTTCTAACTAAGGAGATCAATAGCCTCCAGCATGTGTGTTATACAGACTGACTAATGTCCCTGTCACTATACTCCGTCTCATATACAATTCTTAGGGGAGACTTATGCCTGGCCTACAGAGCAACCCAAGACCCAAACGTAATGAACTTACTGCATATCCATCATTTGAAAAGGGTCTAGGGCTACCCATTCCATGGACTTAAATATGGCCTGCGACTTAAGTAGGACTTGCTGGAGGGACAGATTTATCTCCCAGAGACTGCCATATCTTTGGAACAGGCTACCAATTCATGTGAAACAGAGCACCTCTATGACACTATTCAAGAGGAACCCAGACAAGTGGATGGGGCACCATAAATTCTTACTTGAGATAGCACCCACAACCCTCCTGGACATGGGTAGTCATCACTAAATGCAGTCTTGGGTATTGACTAGTACTTTTATGGTATTACATTGGGTTGAAATGGCTAGGCTTAAAATGACCTGTGGATCGATAGCCTGGTAATCTCCTGTGATCCTGTGCTCCTATGATAACATGTTTTAGGTCTTATTTAAACAACTAAGAGTATCTTGGCTTTACTGAGGAGATGAAGTAAATTATTTTTCCACAATTTAGCCATGGTCCTGCTGTCTTTGTTAAATGTAGTATAGATGGGCAAATTCATTCCTGGAACAGAGGGATGGATTCAGCTGGGTAATTGTGCAATTTTGTTATTATTAGATAATTCCTAATTAATCCACAATTGATATAGTTTGATTATAAGGCTAATGCCCATGTAATCAAGCAAAAAAAGTCAGCCGTGAGTAAATAAGCATTATCTTCACCCAAAAGTGGAAAATGGTATTATTCAATTACATTATTTAAAGAAAAGAAAAGAAATTGCTTACCCTTTAAATGATGGCATAAGATCATAGGATCATAGGAGGTTACTAGGCTAATGACCCTGGGGCCCTTACAAGCCTAGCCAAGAGTGTATCCCCCCAAAAAATCTCATTCAGCACCCCTGGAATAAATTGTGGTTCCCCATCCACTCATCAAGGCTATGCTTGAAGAGGGTCAGTGAGATACTTTGTTTGACATGTATGGAAAGTCTATTCCAGAGATGGGGTAGCCTCTGGGAGACAAACCTGTCTCTCCAGCAGGTTTTGTTGATGTTACTTATTAGATTTAAGCCTTTCAAGTGGGTAATGTGCAAGGAGTTATACTTATGGATATGGAGCATCTCTAGTAGGGCAGGGTCTGATATTGCCTTGTAGGCGAGACATAGATCACCTCTGAGCAATATGTATGATACTGAGTAGAGTGATAGTGATTTGAGCCTGTCCACATAGGACAGGTGTTGGAGGGCATGGATTCTCTTTGTGAGGTATTTCTGTGGCCTTTCCAGTTGGTGCAGGTATATAGAGAGGTACATACCAATGGGATGTTATACTCAATTATAGGCCTAATGAGGGAGGAGTACAGAGAGGTAATAACCTCCTTTTTTCTGGACACAGTCCCTTTACCTATGAGATGAACAAAGTAAAAGGCTTTTCTGATCCCTGCTGCTATAGGATGGTCGAATGCGAGATTGTTGTCAACCTGAGTACCCAGGTCTTTCACTACAGGTTATCTGTTGAGGGGGTTGCCAATGATGTGGTAATCAGTAGGGGCCATGTTTTTGCTGAATGGTATGATAATACATTTTGTTTTTGCATTTAACTTAAGGCCATGACTTTGACACTGGTCGTTTGTTGCTGTGAGACCCTCTTGCCATATGTCGACATCATTTGGAGAGTCAATGATAGCACCCAAGTTACAGTCATCAGCAAACTTTGTCAGCCACTGGCCCTTTGTCTTTCCCTGGACCTCTGAGAAGTAGATGCCAAACCGTAGGGGTCCCAGGACAGATCCCTGGGAAACACCACTAGTGACAGGTCTGCTATCGGAGTTGGTGGCACCTATTTTGACCTTGTGGGTCCTACTGGTGAGCCAGTTGGCCGTCCACCTGACGAGATAGGGATTTACGCCAAGTTGAGTTAGCTTTTCAATGATGCCCTAGTGGGGGATTGTGTCAAAGATCTTGGCCAGGTCAAGCTAAGTTCTATGTACTGACTTTCCCTCATCCAGGGTCTTGGTGACAGTCTCAAAGATGTCAACCAGGTTCAACAGGCAAGATCTGCCCCTGTTGAATCCGAATTGGGTGGGGTCCAGTGCTTGGAGATTGCCTATGTCCTTGTTTATGAGATCCATAATAATACACTCCATGGCTTTACATATCAGACTTGTCAAGCTAATGGGGCAATAGTTTCCTGGGTCAGTAGTGACACCACCTTTGTGCAAGGTGATAACAATGGCAGTTCTCCACTCTGCTGGAATAAAGTCAGTACTTTGGCTGTGGTTGAATAGGATGCTCAATGGCAAAGCTAGTTCTTGCTGGAGATGGTACAGAATACATCCTGGGATACTATCAGGTGCCATAGAAGCTGTTTTCTTTGCCTTTGATAGGGCCTTTAACACTTGATCTATGGAGATGTGAGGTGTGGGACAAGTATTGAGGATGTGAATGAGTCTTTGGGGGGAAAGGGGGTAAGGTTTGCACTGAACCTATCAGCTAGCAGGTTGGCTAAGTCAACAGGATCAGTGTAAGTGGTACCGTTAAGTACTAATTTGGAACAAACATGGGGTTTGCCATGGAGGTTCCTGGCATAGCTGAAGAAGGCTTTCTTTTGTTTGAGAGTTTACATTCAATTCATAATTGACTTTGGAGGTCTTCACTAGTGATCTAATTTGCTTGTTGAGACTGAGGAAGAAGGTTTTCCAATTTGAAATTTGTACCTTTTTACCCTTGGACAACAGTTTCTTCCTTTTGTTGTAAAGCCTGTTGATAGAGGATGTCCACCAAACATGTTTGTGTTTCCTTGAAGAGCAGATTTTAGTTCTTTTTGGCATGGCTGAGTCCATGCAGTTGTACAGGTGCTTGCATACTGCATTGACGTACTGGTCAGCATAGTTGTCTGCATTCTCTGAGGGGGATGGTGGTGTGAAGCTACTGATACCCTCCCTAGGAGGTTGTAGTCAGCTTTTGAAACGTTTTTTAGCCTGGTTACAGCAGGCAGGGGTTGGGTGGGATAGAAACTTTGAATGAGACAGACCAATGATCTGATCTCACCAGGGAAGAACATACTATGGGAGTAGTGCAGTGGTCACACTTGTTGGTGAGAACCAAGTCCAGAATATTACCTCCTCTTGTGGGGGATGAGATAAGCTGGTCTAGTGCATTAGAACTGATGAAGTCAAGGAATCATTGGGTGAGTGCAATAGTGCAGGAATAGTTCACCTAGTCTATGGTGGGATAGTTGAAGTCACCAAGGATCAGGGTGTTAGGGGGTACCTTAATGGAGTCAAGTAGTTCCAGGAAGGAGGAGTGGGTGTCCTGATTCATGGATGGGGGTCTATAGCTGGCTAAAACTTGGATAGGTGTCTTGCCAATTGTCAGTTGCACCTGGAGTAATTCCAGTGTGTCATGCTGACAAACCAGTCTGGAGGTGTGCCTGTCCTTAATGAATATAGAGACTCCACCACCCTTAGTCTTTCCGACCTTGTATTAGGATTGGAAAGTGTGGAATGAGGTATAGCCTGGTAAGGCGGGGGTGCTCTCCTTACCCCTGAACCAAGTTTCTGTGACCACACAGACATCGGCATCTTCCAGTGTGAGGAGAGCCATAGCACTTGTTAACTCCT
>NC_056730.1:754039344-754206844 GCF_019279795.1 Protopterus annectens | reverse complement strand
GCGAAAGGGCAAACACCAAACCCAAAAAAATACTAACTTCCAGAGGACAGTGCTTAGGACTGCAAAGTGGTTTTCCTTCTACATTTTGCATCATGGAGCCTGTATCAGTAGATGGATGACTAAATGCTATGACAGGCATGTTTTCCTAATTGTAGTGATGTACTGTTTTATCACTTGGAAGATGCTGACATTTGTGCAGTCACTGAAACCTGGATGAAAGCTGTGGAGACCACCCCAACCTTACCAGGCTCCTCATCCTACCATACTTTCAGACCCCAAACAGAGGGCTACAAAGCCAAAGGAGGTGGAGTTTCAATATTTATCAAAGACATACACTCCTCCAGGCTGGTCAAACATTATGACGCACAGGAGACACTCCAGGAGCAGTTAACTATTGACAAAACACCTATTCAAATCATAGCTAGCTACAGACCCCCCAGTCATGACCCAGGAGGCCCACTCCACCTATCTGGACTTACTTGAATCCATCAAGATTCAGCCCTCTACCTTGATCCTGGGCAACTTTAACTACCCAGCCACAGAGTGGAAGAATTATTCTAGCTCAAACACAAATGCCCAGAGATTCCTTGACTTCATCAATGCCAATGCATGGGATCAACAGGTCGACACCCCCCATAAGAGGTGAAAATATCCTGGACCCGGTACTAACCAATATGAGTAGGCACTGTAGCACACCTACAGTGTCATCCTCCTTGGTAAGATCTACCATAAAGCAACCATCTCCCCTGACCCCCCCCCCCCCCGACAGGGTCAAAAAAAACTTTTCAAAAGCTGAGCGCAGGTATAAGCAGCTTCACAGCCACTATCCCTTCAGTTGAATCTAATACTAATGCCCAAGCCTATACCAAAAAACTATATGAGCACCTATATAGCTGCATGGACTCAACAATACCTGACAGGACCAAATCATCTTCCTCAAGAAAAGAGTAAACCTGTGTGGTAGACAGCAGCAATAAACAGACTCTATAATAAAAGGAAAAAATTGCTGGCCAACACCAGGAGAAGAAGGTGCCAAGATGGAAGCAATGTTCCCTTTGTCTGAACAAGCAAATAAGGTCACTGGTGAAATCATCTAAGGCTAACTTTGAGTCCAGATTGGCCACATCCACTAAGGACAATCACAAGGCCTTCTTTGCATACGCCCACAATCACAAAGGTAACTCCCAAATCTGCTCTGAATTGGTGGTCAAGAATACCACATACACAAATGCCATAGATATAGCCAATCTGCTGGCAGACAAGTACAGTGAAAACTTCACCCCTTGTCCCCCCCCCCCCATCAGTAAACCAGGAATTCCCCAGCACCTGCTCCCTCCCCTCATTACCAGGGAGCAGGTCATTAATGCCCTCTCAAAGGCAATAAATACAGCCTCCATGGGACATGACAAGATCCCTGGCTGTGTCGTACATGAACTCAGGCAAAATCTCTCAGTGCCACTAGGCATCCTATTCAACCAAAGCCTGTGTACCGGCTTCATACCAGCAGAATAGAGGACAGCCACTGTCATCCCTCTGCACAAAGGTGGAGCATCCACTGACCCAGGAAATTATAGGCCCAATCAGCCTAACTAGCCTGATCTGCAAGGTCATGGAACTCATTATCATGGACCTTATAAACAAGGACATTGGCAACTTCCAAATGCTTGATCCCACATGGGTTAGTTTTGTCAAAGGGAGATCATTTCTGATAAACTTGATTGCCTTCTTCGAAACAGTCACCAAAGCCATGGATGAGGGTGAGACAGTGCACACCACCTACCAAACCTAGCCAAAGCCTTCAACACTATTTTCCACTCAGGCATAATAGATTAACTCTCCCAGCTAGGCATATGTTACTAGATGGGTAACTAACTAGCTCACTGATAGAACACACTCAGTCAAAATAGGGGAAGCCACCTCTAGTAGTAGACCGGTAACAAGCAGTGTACCCCAAGGATCGGTCTTGGGGCCTCTACTGTTTGGGATATACTTCTCTGAGGTGCAAGCAAAAACCAGCGGTCTGTGGCTGGCCAAGTTTGCAGATGACTGCACGCTGGCAACTGTCATAAATCCCCCTAGTGATGTGAACATCCTCCAAGAGGGCCTTAGCCAAACAAATGACTAGTGGCAGATGCATGGCCTCAAACTGAATGTCAAAAAATGCATCATTATCCTCTTTTGGGAAAATGTTGTCCCCACTAATTATCACATTAATAACAATGTACTAAGCATGCAATCAGTAGTGAGGGACTTGGGCACCCAGGTTGATACAACCTGACTTTTGACCACCATGTTGCCTCCGTTGTACGGTAGGCTTTCTACATGGCACACGTCATAAGTAAGGGTATTTCATCCAGGAACAAGGAGGTCATAACATCCCTGTACTCCTCCCTTATCAGGCCCATTATCCAGTATAATGCTCCCTTCGGCATGTACCTTGCCAAGCGCATGCAGCAGTTGGAGAGACCACAGATGCTCCTGACCAGGAAAATCCAGGGTCTCAAACACCTATCCTATACAGATAGGCTAAAAGCCCTGTCCCTCTACTCAGTCTTGTACAGACTGCACAGAGGTGATCTGTGTCTGGCATACAAGGCCATCTCAGACTCAGCCTTGATGGAGTTGCTGCATATCCGTAAATCAAACTCCACTCTCGCAACCCGCACTCAAGGTCTCAACCTGGTCTCTGACATTAATAGAACTTGTTGGCAGGATAGATTTGTGTCCCAATGACTCCCCCATCTTTGGAATACACTTCCTCTCCATGTCAAGCAGAGTACCTCACTAGCCCTCTTTAAGAGGAACCTGGACGACTGGATGGGAAACAGGAAAAATACTCCTGGGATCCCACCTGTGTCCCTGCTGGACAGGGAAAACAGGTGCCGCCTTTGTGGGAACATGGGTGAAATTCTTGGCTAGGCTTATAAGGGCCTCCAGGCCAATAGCCTAGTAATGTCCTAAGAACCTATGAACCTATGAATCTATGAACTTGGGACATTCTCTGTTCATTTAAAGTATGATCGGATTGAAACACTTGAGAATTGTGGCCACTTCACAGGAACAACAGGAGTCAGCATTTATAAAGAAGTATAAACTCCCTTCTCTGTCTTGTTATCTCTGGCCATTGCATGCTAACTCTCCTGAATGTTAACAATAACTCTCAGCTCTCCAGACTTTCACAGAATGTTCAGATTCCTGCCTCATATTTTTGGTCTACTTCTCATAAAATGTGTATTTTTCTGGCAAATCACTGAAGATTGAAGTCGCTAAATTATGACATACATTTGAGTTTTAGACTTTATATCCTTCGGAAAATGCATGCTAACACAAATCCTGTTATTCTAGCAACTTTCTACATTTATAGGAACAATATTTAAAATCTGCCCCCCCCCCCCCATTATTTTAGTCTTTGTCCAGATTACTTGTGCTAATAAGTTAAGTAATATGATGTTAACACATGCAAATAGATCAGGAACAGACCTATAAAAACTACAACAGCTGCACTCTAAGAAACCTACAAATCATATATCAAGTAAAGTAGCATTCATAAAAGGCACACTGATAAATAAGTACTAGTGTCAAACCCATGTTTTAATTATTCTTGATGCACAGAATGTACTGTTTTGTCATTTCAAGCATTAAATGTGTTCTGCCCTGCAATGTAGCCTATTGCTTTAAAATATTTTTTAGAGTACTGTAGGATATTTATTTTAAAAATGATGCTGAACTCCCCATCACTGTGGTTTGACAGCAAGCTGAATTCTTGTTCACTAGTACAGGGTTTGTTTAGCTCCAGGCATCTGTGTTTGGATTATGGGAATGCTGATTGGTTCCCTGCCAGGAGCACCAAAAGGTCAAGCTGTCCTTTTCTGAAAGAATTTTTCCCTAAGAGTTTGGCTCATTAATCAGAGTTAAAAAGAGAGAGAAAGAAAGAAAACAGAAAGTGACTTTCTGTTTGATTCCTTTTCAGGATGTCTTTTAAACCAAGGGTTGGAGCTTTAGAGTTACAGACTTAGAAGATGTTTGCAAGGATCACACTCACGCACTTCTAGCAGGTGACCTGAAGCTTCTTAAACTGACATCTGTCAAGGAGACTGACAGAGGTTTTTAGCCTGAGAGGTTGTTTGCATGACATTTCATTTTTCATCAGTTTTAGACAGGGAAAAGATGAACTTGAAAAACTCTTGCTACAGGCATAAAATAAGATCAGGTTTGCTGCAGCTGCCTGCCTCACCTTCAAAGGTTAAAGGTGTAACAGACGAGCGGAAAAAAGGTCTCATTTTTATGTTATTAGCTAAAAGGGTGCATTGCACCTTTGACTGTCTCAGTTGCTGCATAATCAAACAAGGCCTGCATGGCATTAGGCTGTTCCACAAAATACCATGAAGGTCGCATAACTAGAGCCCTATTGCTGAGAGGATAAGGCAACTGCATAAACGAATGGTTTTCACAGCAGTGTTTCTACAAGCAGAATTGTGTTTAGAAGTGAAATTCTTCATCTTTTACTCCCACATTAGCATAAAAGGTCATTGACTGAAAACATTTACTTAATCTTTAAAAAAAATGTTCAGCACTTCTTGGAAGAACTATTAGAGGAGACATGCTAAGCACCCCTCTTCCCTGTTTCCATCTGTACATTATGCAGAAGCTGGCAAACAAGCTTCACATAAAACAAAACAACAAGTCTGTTGAAAATAAGCATTCCCACACTGATAGTGGGTATGTGTATGTGTGCATGCATGTGGCGTGTGCATGTGTCTGTATAATTGTGTCCATGTGTGTGAGTATAATTGTGTGTGAGTGTATGTGTGTTTATGTCTTAACTGTGCGTGTGTGTGTGTGTGTGTGTGTGTGTGTGTGTGTGTGTGTGTGTGTGTGTGTGTGCGTGCACATGTGCATCTGTGTGCATCTGTGTGTGTGTGTGTGTGTGTGTGTGTGTGTGTGTGTGTGTGTGTGTGTGTGTGTGTGCATGTGTGTGAATATGTGTGTGTGTGTGTGTGTGTGTGTGTGTGTGTGTGTGTGTGTGTGTGTGTGTTTGTGTTTCTTTGTGTGTCTGCATGTGTGTGTATGCATGTGTTTGTGTTTCGTTTTGTGTGCATGTGTGTGTGTGTGTGTGTGTGTGTGTGTGTGTGTGTGTGCGTGCACGTGTGTGTTTTATTGTGTGTGTTTGTGTTTTATTGTGTGTGTATGTGTGTGTTTGCATTTTGTTGTTTGTGTGTGTGTGTGTGTGTGTGTGTGTGTGTGTGTGTGTGTGTGTGTGTGTGTGTGTATGTGCGGACGTGCGCGTGCATGTGTGTGTGTGTGTGTGTGTGTGTGTGGGGTTTATGAGAGAGATCTTACATACGGACTTTTATACATGGGTAGATTTCAGGGGGTGCCTCAGGGCTACTAATCCGTATATTTGCACTTTCATACATTATGCAGTGATAGGGCTAATCTCTTATTTCAGTACAGAATAAAATAAGCATCTGCCATTACTGACAGACCATATCAATCGCCTTCAACAATGTGAGAAGAGCAGAGCTGCTATGGATTGAGATCCATATATTCCTAAGAGGCACAAATAAAATATACCTTTCATATATAACATCCTCATGTTCTTTTCATAAATCACATAACATAATTTTCAATGAATAACTGTGAAAATATCCTGAAAAACTGCAAAACATTTTAAAAGAGTTTTATATTAAAATACTGATAATCAAAAAGTTAGCAAAAGGTCGGTTAGAAATGAAAAATTCAGCTGTAAATAGTTTTGCCCCAAATGATATTCTCTTTGTTTTGTAAAGTGATGTAAAGTCATTGACGTGTGAAATGAGTTGTTTTGACAAAGGAAATATCTAAGGTAATTCATGTTTTTGGAACTATAAGATGGTTTCAAAATGCAAAGACATAGGGCTGTCAGGTATTAAAAACAATGGCTAGGATACATAAAGATGTGCTATGGAACTGTATAAGATCTGCATTTGAGCATGACATTGCACGGCACAGTAAATGCTTATTATATATGCATATCCTGTCTCTAACATTTCTTAACACCCAGCCCAAGGAACACATGAGCAGAGTAACAGTGCCTAATTGTATGTCTTCACACTATGCAGAACAGATGAATGATGACATGCAGATTATCCCCATGTGTTGGTAAAATACTAAACAGTACACTGAGTTAAAGCCTCTCTTTCCTTAAATCATTGTAAGATTGTGCTAGTATCCCATACAAAGTGGCTAGGTGTCACTGTTGGTGAAAACCTCAAATCTGATATTTATACCAGGGAGATAGTAAAAAAAAAAAAATAAAAAAAAAATAAAAACACACCAAAACTCGGAGCACTGAATATGATCAAACCTTATCTTACTTCCTCACCTTCCTACTTGCAGCTCTTCTCAAGGCTTCCCCAATACATGGCTGACATATGAGACACACTATCCCTTAGCCTAGATCAATACTATAGTAAAATAGCTCCATTTTCCACTAATACGCATAATAAATTCCACCACTGCCTGGCCCTCAAGCAAATCAAATGGCTAGAATTGCCACACTCCTTACATCGTTCCCAACTCTTATTCACTCATAAAGTCCTCACTAGCTTTGATCAATGTCCAACCCTCTCTCTACAGAGCAGGCTTTTCCCAAGTCTCTAAGTCAAATAATTTAGCTGGTGGCTCCTTATACTTGTCTTATGTCTCCAGAATGTGGAATTCCCTGCCTCTGCCTCTCAAGCAGCTCCACAACCACAGGATCTTTAAATGACAACTTCAGCGGTATCTCCAAGACTCGACTCTGCTCCTGATCTACCCCTAGCTGACTATCACCTGTTAATATCTAACTTCACTAACACCTGCTACACTCGCAGTCCTTTGTGTCTTCCTCTTTTGTTACTATACTGTCACACCCCTGCATGCCAGGATATTTAAAAGTGTCCTTTTTCCATTTGATCATAATCCTCCCTGTTGCATATTTGTGTATATAGAAAGATGAAACAATGTTACTATAATGAGTATAATGAAATGCAAAAATATTGTACACACTGTTACCTATCTACTAACATCTTATCACTCCATACACTGCCAAAACTCCCAGACACCAGGCGTTACTTATCTGCTGTATGAAAATGAGTTCAGGATGTACCTATGTATTCCAAAATGTTCTAGTCTACTGTATGCAAAACATATTCCTATGTATTCTATGTATATTTAAACTATTTTTGTGTGGACCTTTTCTCCCCAGGCCTCCACTGAAAAGGGGTGACTTTGTATACCTAGTTGGATTATCCCAGTAAATAAATGCAGAAAGAAAGAAAGAAAGAAAGAAAGAAAGAAAGAAAGAAAGAAAGAAAGAAAGAAAGAAAGAAAGAAAGAAAAATCCTAGGTTTTCATTTAATCATGGTAACATAAATCATGGTCATGTACCTCAAGAAACTGATTGTGCCAACACCATGAGCTTTGTGCCAGTAAATACAACTAGTACAGTGTCCCTGTGAAATGCCATGTATGAATATTTTCAAGGTGAGTGACAAAATCATATGGCCACTATTTTTGCTGTTATAATCAAGAGGAATGGGGTATATAGGACAGTTTGATGGAAGGAGGGCAATCAGAAAGAGAGACATAAGGGTAACAAACAGAACAGTGGTAAGTAGTTGATGGGGAGGTAAGATAGTGTTTTGTTTTAAATACAGTCCCTTTTATTTATTTGAACGGGAAAGGGATGAAGAGTACAGTAGTAAGAATGAGCATGGGACAAGGGTAAAGAATACTATGCAGGGGCAAACAGACAGAAAGCTGTACGAATGGATGAGTGTTTTTTCACATACATGGATGGGGCTACTGTAGTTAGACACATACATCGCATGGTCAGCAAATAGAGATGGAGAGGTTGGATGAGAAACAAGATACGAGGCAGGACACACTAGAATGTGGATCACACCAGTTAGGAGATAGGGTTGGGTGCTATAAAGCAGAAGGGTTGTTAGATTTTCTCTGGAGGGCTACCTACACAGGATCATCACCAGCTGATGATCCTATGTAGGCAATGCCAAATGGTGCCTGACCCAGTGGTCGAGGTCTGATAATCTGGTAATTCTGCACTTTGTTACATTAGGGCCTTTATCTGGTCAAGACGCTTGTCAAACTGAACATCAATTGCATCTTCAACTACTGCCTCAACCATGTATTATAGCTGTGATTCTTCAAGAAGTAGTAGAACCCTTTGCCTGTGGTGAGCCGCCCACTGCCATATCATTAAACCCACCACGAGGCACAACAGAGGACGATAGTACTAAAGGTGTATGGAACTGCCAACCTCCTTCTTTCTCAAAATGTGGACCTACAGAGTGAAGACACAATGGGAAAAATACCATAAATGTGCCATGTCAATGAAACACAGTAAACTCTTAAGTCATATAGTAATGATATATATCCCACCTTGCAGCTAGTCATTTCTTCCCCTTGTGATTCTCCATCCTATTCAGATTCATCTCCTGGTGAGCTGAAAGACAAAAGTACACATTACTGGTATTTCTTCCTGAAACTAATTTACTCTCAGTATGTTTCTGCCATATGAATGCCTAATTTATCTGTTAATGAAGGTTTAGTTCCTTTATTTATTTATTTTCATTTGTTGACTGGGGAAATCTGAGTGGGTGTACAACCCCCTTCAGCCGAGGCCTAGAGTAAAAAACTCTATTAGTACTGTATAATGCAAGATGCGATGTAAACAGCACCACTAAATTAAGCATTATTGACATCTTTGATAGTGCAGTATTAGAAAATTCTAAACAGTAGTGTACTGAACTGCTTCACATTACATGAAAAACACATCAAATAAAATAATGCATTGACAGTCTGGCAATCACACTGATAGAATATATAGTCATACTGCTATAATCACAATGTCATGTTGAATTGGGCATTTAAGGAATTGTATGATCTGTGAAGGAATAGGTATGAAAAGATAGACACAGATCCCGAAGGAGGAGTCGATGAGAGACCTACAACAGAGACAGACAGCTGTCAATCTGTCTTGATAACTGAGAGTTTTTTGAGGCCAATGAGCTTTGTTTCTGTCCTAGTTATTCTTGTTTCATATACCTCAAAGGGAGTGTCCAAACCATAAATCAATTTTTGGGGGTGGAAGATCTTTATCTAGAATGGTACTGAACTGTGTAGACTGACTTTTTATATCAGAAGCGAGAGATCCAAAATGATGGTCCGCAATGTCCAAAAATTAAATTGTTGTTTAGACAAAACAGTACATTTTGAAATGTACTGCTACACCTTTAAAACATTTTTACAAGGTGACTTCACACCTCCCCATACCTCCCATTTGATGGGATGTGACTTGCACACCTCAGCTCTTTAAATATACATAATCTCTTAGACTACTGTACCATGTTGTTAGGACTGTATTCTGAGGTATGCCAAGCTTCTATGTAACACATGCTTCTTCCTCCTTTGTACTCATTGTTATGGTACTCCAGGGATTAATTGCAGTCCATGTAGTAAAAAAGTAATAAGGCTCAGAAAATATTCAATATTCGTAATGTAATTTATTTAAGTAATTCCCAGTCATTACTACTGAGTTTAGGGAAAGGGGAAACTGATATTTTTAAGAAAATATTAAATGGGATAGTCTCACAGGGTATATATTATACTTTTTTTCATAAAAAAGGAAGGTTGTGCTGGTTGTATATCAAAGACACCTGTTTTGTCCAATGCACATTTCTTTTTTTTTTAATTACTGGGTCTCATTGTGTATGATTGGTAATTATCTGGTGGAGAGATAGCTTTGCTAACATTTTTTTTTTGCCAATACTCAGCATTTTCATTTCTGAGCCTTAAAACTGATTGTGCACATCTAGATATAACTGAATCCATACATTCAAAACTGCACAAGGATACCCTAATAGGTCCAGTTTGCCCTGACATGGCTAAGACCCTGATATTGCTAACCTATGTCGAGCCTCCTGAGTTTTAAGATGGCTTACTAGCTACTCACAGCTAGACTAAAAGCCATCAGATAGAATTGCTTCATCTTATTCCTCATACCAACTGACATAACATTCCACTGGGTTATATCTTAGGTCTATTGTTGTTTACTAAAATGAAATGCTGAACCACTGAGTTAATACTAAATGTGTCCAATATATGGATGTGTTAAAAGTTGCACTGTCAGATAATTCCATGACACCTATTGAAGTCACACTGCAAGCATGTTCCCATGCTCTGCAAAATGGGGTACTAGTTAAGGGCTGTTACTTAATTCTAAAAAGGCCAAATCAATGCTGTTTCAGCCCTTAACTAGTACCCCACTTTACTAGTTAAGGGCTGCTATTTAATTCTAAAAAGGCTAAATCAATGTTGTTTCTGCCCTTAACAAGTACCCCATGCTCTGTAAAATGGGGTGCTAGTTAAGGGCTGCTACTTAATTTTAAAAAGGCTAAATCAATGCTGTTTCTGCCCTTAACCAGTACCCCATGCTCTGTAAAATGGGGTGCTAGTTAAGGGCTGCTACTTAATTCTAAAAAGGCTAAATCAATGCTGTTTCTGCCCGTGTGCCTCTGGTATAATTATAATTTCTTTCTTCCAGCCATTCAAATGAATCTAAGACTATGCTTAATATCCATTCCCTTGATAATGCTCCAACTGAAAAAGTTATATCTACTAAACAATTGGCTGTGTTACTGACTGACAACTCAAATCTTAGTCACAAACAGCCATTACTGTCACATGATCTATCCAAAAGGTAGTATGTTTTTATATGCTGTTGTATTTCTGTCCAACATGTTGAATTTGCTAACTCTTTTCTCTTTCTTTCCCTACTCTAGTCAATACATCTACAAACTTGCCTCACACCATCTCATCTTCCTAAATTAGAAAAGGTTTATTACATTTTTGGAGGTGGAAACTGTGAAGGCTACCAGCCCAGCTAGCTGACATTTTGTAAATAATTCTATGTTATCTGTGAATAGTAATATGGTTTGTATGATTGTCTTACAAATGTAAGAAAACTATATGTTATGTTAAAGTGTATGCTATGTGTTGAGCTTCAAGAATGTAACTAAAGTGTACCCTACTGAAAAAGAACAGAGTTAACTTGCAAACTCTAAGAAAATAAGTTGCAATTGTTTATGACTGTGGTATCTCTCAGTTTCAGCTAGGAGTACTTTCTATTGTCTGGAAGCAGAAATAATGGCAGGTTTCAATAGTAAAAGCATTTAACTGTTTTATGACTTCCAGTTCCAGGCAAATTTCTGAGACATAAAATGTTAAGTTTCTGTTAGCCTGGAAAATGAAGGCAGAGGTGACAAAGAATGATATAATCTGAGATAACCCAGCAGAAATGTTTGATAGTAATTTAACAACTATCTCACGGAGGGGGTCCGTGCATTTTGTATTTGTCTCTGGACCTAGAAACATTCTCTCATCAGCACTTCTCATCTGTATTTGCCTGGCTTTGTAAGTAAGTCATTTAGGGCACAGTATCTCTTAGATATATTTAGGAATTCAGTAAAGATTAGTTTAGATGTTTTCTGCATTTATTTGAGACTGTCCTGCATTGTTGTTTTAAATTATTTCCTGTGATTCTGAATTCTGTTGTCACTGTGTTGAGTTATGAGTATTGTCTTGTGTTTTTATTAGTTATTATTAAATATATTTAAACCTTTTAATTGTGGCTGGTTTATTTATAGATGTTTAGGCTCTTAGACTACTTGTACATGTATTTGGTGACACTATATAGGCCACTCCAATACCCATAAAGTCTTGGTCGCACTTACCATTTGGATAATAGTAACATTACACAGTTGAATTGGTCACCCTTTGGGAAGGGCCTTATATTAGCTGATAAGGGTGGTTGGTGGCAGCTGGCACTACCTTATAGCCTGAGCAGAAGGAGGGAATAGCTAGTGAATCTGTGCCAGCCTTCCTCATGAGTGTATGTGCATTTGTATATAAATCAAATCTCAAAGTGTGTGTGTCAGCTACTTGGGCAGGGATATGAAGGACTGGTTGGACAGAGAGGGTGCTGGAGGTTTTGGCTTGACCACTCAGCTGAGATCTTAACCCTATAGTTGTGCCAGTGGGGAGTCTTACTAGGGATGTGGAGATAGAGGGAGAAACCAGCCCCAGACTGACTGTGATCACTGTGTGCTCTTAAAGGAAATTGTACTTTACTGCGTGTGTCCTTGTCATCCT
Source organism: Protopterus annectens (assembly GCF_019279795.1). Taxonomy (NCBI): domain Eukaryota; kingdom Metazoa; phylum Chordata; order Ceratodontiformes; family Protopteridae; genus Protopterus; species Protopterus annectens. The sequence goes on along the minus strand of NC_056730.1, from coordinate 754,194,649 downwards.
GCCAATGTGCACATCCCTTACTGTTGCTAGTGGTGAGGATTGAAGCTTCTTGATTACTGGACCAGTGCAGGGGCATCACACATTAATTGGTGACAGTGGTGGGATAGCCACATCACATATTATTTGGTTGATAGTGGTGAGCTAGCCACATTACATATTAATTGGCTTGTAATGGTGTCGATATTGAATTCCTGTAGCTTGTGTGCAATAATCACTGAAGGTGTTGTTATACTCTAAATCAGCCATTCAGTGAACATTCAGAGTTCATATCACAATTGTTTTATTTATTTATTTTTTGTTAGCTTAGTTAGTCAGGGAGAGCATGCAAGCATGTCAGCAGAGGATTATGGCAAGCTGACAAGAAACCAGTTAGCTGAGTTGTGCCAGCCTAAAGGAATGGTGCATGCCAACCTGACTAAAGCAGACATGATTGCAGCTTTAGTCACAGCTGCATCAGAGAATAGCAACCAGAAGGACAATCAGACTGGCCGTGGAGATGTACAACACTCAGAAAATGGACAGCGCAACCTTTCCACACAGGACTTAAAAGTCCATCTGGAGTTAAAGAGACTAGAGTTGGAGGCTAAGCATTTGGAAATAGAAGCAGCAGAGAGACTGAGGTATCTAGAGACTGAGGAAAATGAGAAACTGTGACACCTAGAAGCTGAGGAGAAGGAGAGGCAGAGGCAACATGAAAAGGAGATGCTGACTCTTCACCAAAGTAATGGAGGTAATGGACAAGGGAGTAACTGAACCCCAGAAGCAACAAATGTCAGTAAATTTCTTCCACAATTTATGGAGGGGGATAATTTTGATAGTTTCATTCATATTTTTGAGAGGGTATGTAAACAGTGTGATGTTGGCAAAGGGCTCTGGGTACAGTTCCTGACACCCTTACTCCATGGTAAAGCTGTAACTGTTTTTTTCCAAACTGTCTGATAATGACTGCTTAAATTATAATGTTGTAAAAAAAATGTTTGCTAGAATGTTTTAATTTAACACCTGAAGCTTACAGAAAAAAGTTTTGTGAACATAAATGCAAGGCAGATGAAAGTGTGTGTGAATATGTTGCTGAACTAAGCACTTATTTTCATGGGTGGGTGAGTGGACTTCAGGTCACTACTTCTGAAGAGCTGGTAGACATTTTGGTGAGGGATCAAGCCCTTAACACTTTGCCTGAGGACATGAGGATCTGGTTATCTGATAGACAGTGTGTTAATGTAGATGACTTGGGGAAGGAGGGAGACCTATACCTAGCAATCAGAGCATCACTGCACAGGACAGGGATACCCAGTGCTGCTCATGGGTCTAAGAGAACCCATAGTGGGCAGCCAAGGCTGCTGCAACAGAGTCTGTCAGTAGCAGGGGAAGCCACTAGTCCAGGTACATGTCCAGGACCTAGGGTTAAATGTTTTAAATGCAACCAGTGGGGCCATGTAGCATACAGATGTCCACAGACTCAAAGTGGGGAACAAAATGTGGGAGAACCAGTAAGTGGGAATGACAAATTGCCAACAGTAGGTTGTCTTGAGACAACAAGGGTACCAAACTACCACAAGAGGATATATCCTATTTTAGTGAATGGGAAAGAGGCCATTGCTAAGAGATGCACAGCCTCTGACCTATCCATTGTAAAGCCTGCAATGGTTACACAGGAGCTCTACCTGCTTGGGCGGTCTACTCCAGTCAGAGCTTTTGGAGAGACTCCATTCCAAATACCTTTGGCTAGGGTTCACCTTGACTGGGAGGGTGGAAAAGGAAGCAAGCAAGTAGGTGTATTTGAGGATATCCCTGCAGATGTCCTGATAGGGAATGACTTTGATAATGCAGTACCATGTGCTCATACAGTTACACACAGTCAGGCTTGGAGACAAGCATGTGGGTCTGGTAGCCTGGGGGAGACCCAGCCAGACCGCAGACTTGCAGCCAGGACTAGTGAGGTGGTTACTTCAGAGAGAAAGCTACCTTGTAGCAGTGTGACTGAAGGTGAGCTGCAGCTGCTTGTGAGTACTGATATTCTCTTGGATAGAGTGACTGCAAGGGCAGAGGTGAGTAGTAGTACCAAGGCTGATAGCGAGGCACTGCTGTCAAAGGATACCAAATTTCCTGTGAAAGGGAGCTGGGAAGGGTTACAAAGAGAGAGAGCTGAGACAGACTCAGCTCTCAGACCCTACATTACAAGGCCTGAGGGAGGTAGCTAGTGAGGCATCTGATTCTCAAGGGAAAGGGGAATCTGTATACTGGGACTAATGGTTACCGTATAGAGACTGGACCCCTGAGGGAGTTCTAGAGGGTGAGAGAATATAGCAATTGGTTGTGCCCAGAACCTACTATCTGGAACTTCTATCCATAGCCCATGATATTCACTTTGCAGGTCATATGGGCATAAAATGTACAAAAAGATGTATTACGCATAACGTCTATTGTTCTGGGATTTCCAGAGATGTAACAGGGTACTGCAAGACCTGTGAGTAGTGCCAAAAAGTAGGCAAGACAGGAGACAAGTGAAACTCTTTTGATGCTTTGCCTGTGATTGAGGAGCCATTTCAGAGGGTAGCTAAAAATATTGTGGGGCCTCTGAGTACCCCAACTTCCACAGGTGAAAAGTATATCCTAATGGTAGACGTTTATGCTACCTGATACCCTGAGGCAGTGGCTCTGTCCTCCATTGAAGCAGAAAATGTGGCAAATGCTTTGTTAGAGATTTTCAGCAGGGTAGGTTTCCCAGAATAAATACTGACTGACAGAAGTACCAATTTCATGTCACACCTGCTGGCTTGCCAATGGAAGTACTGTGGGGTGAAGCACCTAAAAACCACCCCCTACCATCCCCAGACTAATGGCCTTGTTGAGAGGTTAAACTCTACACTCAAGACTATGCTACCAGCATTTGCAGACCAGTCTAAGAAGGACTGGGACAAATATTTGCCCCATCTGTTGTTTGCTTTCAGAGAAGTTCCCCAGGAATCCACATGTTTGTCACCTTTTGAGTTGTTGTATGGGCATAGGGAGAGGGGACCTCTAGATCTGATTCAAAATGAGTTGGAAGGTGAGTGTGAATCCCACAAGGAGTCTGTTGTGGCATATGTCCTAAACCTCAGGACAAGGCTCAGGGAACTCATGTGCTTGGCTCAGGAGAACCTGGCAAAAGCCCAACAGCAGAAAAAGGTCTGGTATGACAGGAATGCTTGAGCTAGAGAGTATGCTGTAGGGAAGCAGGTAATGGTCCTCATTCCTGTCAGACACAACAAGCTGCAGACAGCCTGGGAGGGACCCCATAAGGTGGTAAGGAAGGTCAGTGATGTTAACTCCATGGTGGAACTGCTAGGCAGGAGACAGGAGCACAAATTGCACCATGTTTACGTGATGAAACCTTACCATGATAGGGAGGCCCTTGTGCTGAGTATTTGCAGTGGATTGCAGGAGGAGTCTGAGGGAGATCTGATGACTGATCTCCTCAGTGAGGCTTGGACTGACATACCAGTGGAAGGGGTAACAATGTCCCAGCAGCTATTTCCTACCCAGGTTTGAGAAATCCGAACAGTGTTACAGGAGTTTGGAGACATGTTCACTGGGAAACCAGGGTGCACCCACCTGGTGCAGTACCATGTGGATATAGGACGCTAAGGCCTATTAAGCAGGCCCTTTATAGGGTGCCTGAGAGAGTCAGACTCTGAGGGAAGAGATAGAGAAAATGTTGGAACTAGGAGTAATTCAGGAGTCCAGCAGTCCCTGGGCCTCCACAGTGGTGCTGGTACCAAAGAAGGATGGCAGCACCAGGTTCTGTGTGGACTACAGGAAACTAAATAGTCACACAGAGTCAGATGCTTACCCCATGCCTAGGACAGATGAAGCCTTAGAGCAGCTGCGTGGGGCTACGTATCTTACCACAATTGATCTTACCAAGGGTTACTGGCAGGTGCCCTTGACTCCCAGTGCTAGAGAGAGGTCAGCCTTTGTGATTCATTTTGATTTGTATGAGTTTACAAAGATGCCCTTTGGGATGAAAAATGCCCCAGCAACTTTCCAGAAGCTGGTAGATCATATCCTAGCAGGAGATGTTGTCCTTTCTTACCTAGATAATATTACCATCTACAGCCATTCCTGGCAGGAGCACCTTCAGCATGTCAGGGAGGTGCTGGGCAGACTACAGAGGGCAGGGTTGGTCATTAAGCCCATCAAATGTCAGGTGGGTATGGCAGAAGTCTCCTACCTAGGACATAGAGTGGGAAGTGGTAAGATCAGGCCAGAACCTGCCAAAGTGGAAGCCATTCAGACATAGCCTGTGACTGTTACCAAAAAGCAGGTGAGGGCATTTCCAGGGACAGCAGGATACTACAGAAAGTTTGTGCCAATTATAGTACCATAGCTGCTCCCCTAACAGACCTGACAAGGAAAAACAGGCAAGATAAGGTAGTGTGGACCCCAGCATGTGAGCAGGCATTCCAGAAGCTTAAAGGAGCTTTGTGAGGACCCCCTGTATTAGGCAGTCCAGATTACAGCAAAGAATTTGTTGTGCAGCTGGATGTTTCAAACCATGGGGTGGGGGCTGTACTTTCCACATTTCTTCAAGAGGGAGAAGAGCACCCAGTGGTTTATCTCAGTTGTAGGCTCCAACCCAGGGAGGAATGCTATGCAGCTATAGAAAAGGAAGGAAATTCACTGTAGTTACAGACCACAATCCCCTAACATGATTACATTGAGCCAGCCAGCAAAATGCCAAGTTACTAAGGTGGAGCCTAGGGTTGCAAGCATATATGACATTGCAGCACCACAGTGGGGTTAGCAATGCCAACACAGATGGGCTCTCAAGACAGGGAATGGGGTAAGGTATTCACAGATAGGCTCAACCCTCTCAAACAACGTTTCTCAAGGGTCACTTGAAAAACTAACTTGAGTTCTCATGGGGGTAGAATTGTGAAGGCTGCCAGCCCAGCTAGCTGGAATTTTGTAAATAATTCTATGTTATTTGTGAATAGTAATATGGTTTGTATGCTTGTCTTACTAATGTAAGAAAACTATATGTTATGTGCTGAGCTTCAAGAATGTAACCACAGTGTACCCTTCTGGAAAAGAACAGAGTTAACTTGCAAACTCTAAGAAAATAAGTTGCAATTGTTTATGTTTGTATCTCTCAGTTTCAGCTAGGAAACAAGATGTCTACAGCTAGGGGTTCTTTCTATTGTCTGGAAACAGAGATAATTACAGGTTTCAAAGGTAAAAGCATTTAACTGTTTTACAACTTCTAGTTCCAGGCAAATTTCTGAGAGATACGTATTTTTGACACAGAGGTGCTAAAAGTTTAAGTTTCTGTTAGCCTAGAAACTGAAGGCAGAGGTGACAAAGAATGATGTAATCTGAGATAACCCAGCAGAAATGTTTGATAATAATTTAAGAACTATCTCTCAAAGAAAGTCTGCGCCTTTTGTATTTGGCTTTGGACCTAGAAACATTCTCTCATCAGCACTTCTCATCTGTATTTGCCTGGATATGTAAGTAAGTCATTTAGGGCATGGTATCTCTTAGATATAGATAAGAATACAGTAAAGATTGGGTCTATATCACGTAGACGAAGTGCCGTAACTTTGACTGACATATGTTCAAACACAAATGTTCAAAGTTACTGAACTTTGACTACCTATAAAAAAATGAAAACACAACTGACAAATAAAACAAAATTGTTGTATGCAGGGAGGTAAGCCCCCCTCCACCCCCACTACTTAAATATACCAACTCCGAGATCGCACCACATTGAAGTGAATAGAAATCTCTGCTTATGGAGATTTCCATTCACACGCTCGAACATTTACATTTTCAAACATATGGTCTTGACCATATGTCGTTCAAAATTGTAAATGTTCGACTACATGATAGGAACCAGTAAATATTAGTTTAGATGTTTTCTGCATTTATTTGAGACTGTCCTGCAATGTTGTTTTAAAGTATTTCCTGTGATTCTGTTGTCACTATGTTGAGTTATTGAGTATTGTCTTGTGCTTTTATTATTTATTATTAAATATATTTAAACCTTTTAATTGTGGATGGTTTGTTTAGCGATATTTAAGCTCTCAGAGCACTTGCATATGTATTTGGTGTATAGGCCACTCCAATACCCAGAAAGTCTTGGTCACACTTAATTTGGATAATAATAACATTACACAGTAGAATTAGTCATTGTTTGGGAAGGGCCTTACAGTAGCCAATAAGGGTGGCTGGTGGCAGCTGGTACTAGTTTATAGTCTGGGCAGAAGGAGGCATAGCTAGTGAACCTGTGCCAGCCTTCCCCAGGAGTGTCTGTGTGTTTGTATATAAATCTAATCTCAAAGTTGGTGTGTGTGTCAGCTACTTGGGCAGGGACATGAAGGACTGGTTGGACAGAGAGGGCTCTGGAGGTTTTGGCTTGACCACTCCGCTGTGATCTTAACCCTATAGCTGTGCCAGTGTGGAGTCTTATTGGGGATCTGAAGAGAGAGAGAGAAAAAACAGCCCCAGATTGACTGTGACCTCTGTTTGCTCTTAAGGGAAATTGTACTTTACTGTGTGTGTACTTGTTATCCTCTCAATGTGCACCTCCCTCCCTCACTGGTGCTAGTGGTAAGGATTGAGGCTCCTTGATTACTGGGCCAGTGCAGGGGTGTCACAGTAACCATAGTAACGGTCACCACTTCTTGACATTGTATCAGTTAAACTTACTTAAACTTGATAATCACATTATGTTTATACAACTCTGCTTTGCATATAAGCTACTATCCTCAAACAGCTGACTGTCCTCATCTAATATCATAATGTGGATGAACATTCAACAGGAGCATTACATCCTTTGGTAGACTTGTACAGACCACTTCCCCTGTGACAGAACGCATAATGATCCTTGCATCACAAATATCTAGTCCTGCAATAAGAAAAGCTGCCTGTAGCATATGAAGTAATAAGGAATCCCAAAAGAAGTATTTTTTGCAAGGGGTAAACCCCCTAAAACACCACACCCTCAAAATTACATACCAACTTCATGGTTATACAACATTAGGAAACAGGGAAATGTCCCCAAAAGAGTACACACCAGTCTCAGACAATCACGTTTCATGCTAATTTGAGCAAGTGAGCAATTTCTGTAATTCTGTATTCCAGTGCAAATGGGTAAGCCATCCAAACCTTTGTTATGAAATAAAAATATGGTAACGCCATGTTTACTGTCACTATCAGCACAAGTAGGAATAACATTCCATATGATTTGAGAAATGTACAAGTAGAAGTTTAATTCAAAAATGCTATCAATACACTGGAAATGTTCCTGTGGTATGAAATATTTCCTAACATTATCTTTCTTATTTGAATGGAACCACTTTATTTTCAGCTCCTACTGTTTCTTTCCTCCTAACTTTAATCTCTTATTAGATGAAGCTTCTTTATTGATCATATATGCTTTCATGCATGTGACAGTGTTTCTTCATTTATATATCTTTTCTCCATAATTGTTGTATACGAATACCTGCATAGAATCGGCTGCCATAGCTCAAGGTTTTCTTTATGGAAGCTATTCTTAGGTTCATAGGTTCCTAAGTTGGTACTAGGCTATCGGCCTGGAGCATGTCCAATAGCTCAGGGTTTGACGTGGCCTTGTATGTTAAGCAGAGATCGCCTCTGAGTAGACGATATGCCACAGAGTATAGCTGGAGTTTTTTTAGACGGTCAGCATATGGCATCTGCTTTAGGCCTGTGATTCTTTTAGTGAGGTATTTCTGTGGCCTTTCCAGCTGATGCAGATGTCTTGTGAGGTACATACCAAATGGGGCATTATACTCTATAATGGGTCTAATGAGGGATGAGTACAGTGGGACAATCACTTCCTTTTTTCTGGATGAAAAGCCCTTAGTGATGAGGTGTGCTACATAGAAGGATTTCCTGACTGTTGTGGCGATGTGGTTATCGAAAGTGAGACCCCTGTCCACCTGTGTCCCTAAGTTTCTCATCACGCTTTCAATGTTTAGTGTCCTGTCACCTATGTGGTAATTCATGGGTACATGTTTTTTCCCAAAGGGGATAACTATACATTTCTTGGCATTAAGCTTAAGCCCATGGCTCTGACACCAGGCATCTGTTTCTGTAAGGCCCTTTTGTAGAATATCCACATCATTTGGGGATTCAGTAATGGCTTCCAGTTTGCAGTCATCTGCAAACTTTGTTAGCCCCTTAGTCCCTTAGTGTTGGCCTGTACTTCAGAGAAATAGATGCCAAACAAGAGTGGTCCCAGGACAGAACCCTGAGGTACTCCACTTGTCACTTGTCTGGAGCTGGATTTGGAGTCGGCTACTTTCACAGTCTGGGTTCTGTCAGTAAGCCAGTTGGTAACCCATCGAGTGACGTAGGGATTTATGCCCAACTTAGTAAGTTTATCTATGATTCCAGAGTGGGGGATGGTGCCGAAGGCCTTGGCAAGGTCCAGATGGGCTGTGTGGACCGCCTTACCCTCGTCCACAGCTCTGGACACTGATTCGACGAAGTCAGTCAGATTCTGGAGACAAGATCGGCCCTTCACAAACCCAAACTGGGTGGGGTCCAGTGTTTGAAGGTTGCCAATGTCTTTGTTTATAAGTTCCATGATAATGCTTTCCATGCCCTTGCAGATCAGGCTTGTCAGACTGATGGGCCGGTAGTTCCCAGGATTCAAGGCGGATCCCCCCTTGTGGAGTGGGATAACTGTAGCTGTGTACCACTCAGTGGGCATGAAGCCTGAGGTGAGGCTATGATTAAACATGACACTTATGTGAGGTGCCAGTTCATTTTGTAGTTCATGTAATACACAGCCTGGGATGTCATCTGGTCCCATGGATGCTGTATACTTAGCTTTGGAGAGTGCGGTTTCTACCTGCGTGGCCGTGATTACTGGAATTTGGCAATCCTTTGGTATTGAGATGGGCCCTTTAGGGGGTGAGAGGGGGGTGAAATTGGCACTAAATCAATCTGCCAGGATACTGGCAATATCCTTGGGATCAGTATATTTAATACCATTCTGTTGTAGCTCAGAGCAGATCTGAGCATTGCCATTTAGATTCTTGACATAACTATAGAATGCCTTGTGGTTGTCTTTGGAATCTTTGGCAATTTTATTTTCATAACTAGCTTTTGCAGATTTTATGAGGGATCTCAGCTTTTTACTGAGGCTGGTGAGGGATTTTTTTGCATCCTGGGATTGTCCTCTTTTCTGCAACAGTTTCTTCCTTCTGTTGAATAGTTTGTTTATAGCAGGGAACCACCAGATTGGCTTCCTTTTTTGGAGAAGAGCATCTTGGTTCTATTTGGGATGGCACGATTCATGCACGAGTGGATGTGCTCATACAATGCCTTAGTGTAGGATTATGCAGTCGAACTTTCAGATCCTGTCTGCATGGGTGTCGTGAAGTTTGTCACTTCTGACTTCAGTAGCATGAAGTTGGCTTTGGAGAAGTTTTTTAAGGAGGTTTCCTTACTAGAGGGTGGGGGTAGGATGTGGATGTCAAGGGTGATTTGCTTATGGTAAGACCTGACCAATGAGTGGGTGACCACTGGTGTGGAGCATCTATCTCCCATGTTGGTAATGACCAGGTCTAGGATATTGGAGCCCCTAGTGGAACAATGGATTAGTTGATCCAGGGCATTGGAATTTATGAATTCCAAGAACCATTGGGAAAAGGAGTTGGTACCTGAGTAGTTTTCCCAGTTAATAGTTCATAGTTCATAGTTCATAGTTTAGTACTAAGCTAACTGCCCTTGCGAGCCATTTTAAGCCTAGCGAGTTATCCCTTGTGAGACTCAAACCCTGTATCTTGTGTTTGTAAGGCAAACACCTTAATCATTAGGCCACCCTCCCAACCCTAATAACAGCCATTACGGGTCTTGAACCCAGTACCCTGTACACTATAGTCACAGTATTTAACCACTAAGCCATCACACCAATGTGTAATGGCAGGGTAGTTGAAATCACCCAGTATTAGGGTGGTTTGGTTGTATCTTAATATTTTCCAGTATGTTTAGAAAGGTGTAGTGAGAATCTTGGGGCATGGTGGGGGATCTGTAGCAAGCTACAATTTGGATTGCAGTCTTACCTAGTGTTAGTTGCACCTGGAGAATTTCAGATGCATTGTGTTGGGCAACTAGCCTGGAGGTGTGAATATCCTTGGTGAATATGGACACTCCTCCACCTTTAGTGTTTTGTTCTTGGTTTTGTGGCCGAAAAGTGTGGTAAGAGTTGTAGCCTGGTATTACAGGGATGCTCTCTGGAGCCTTGAACCAGGTCTCAGTTAAAGCACAGATAGCAATGTTCTCCATTTTTAGGAGTGCCTCAAGAGAGTGCATTTTGAGGTTTAGACTTCTAGCATTGAGTAGCATTACCTTTAGATTTTGCATGCTTGTATCTGTTATGGTGGTGGTTTTATCCTTTGAACCTTACTAGTTTTTGTTTATTCTGCAATGTATTTCAGAGTTTAGTTTCCTCAAACTCCACTGAAAATGTAACTCGCTAACTGGACCATCCCAGTCAACAAACATTACTTACTGAGTGAAGTTGAGCAAATCAGGGTAATCTGTAACTGAAGATGTACATTAGTAGTACCACCTAATGTTAGCCAGGCTGACTTCTAGTTACTTACTAGGTGATGTAGGAGTATGTATTGGGTCTGAGAATTAGTGTGCAAAGGATTCCTGTAGTCCAGGGTTTAACTGAATCTGAACAACTAATCTAAAAATATGGTTCTCCTTTTTTACCTCTGAAAAGTGGCATTTGCTTCGTTGCATTATCCGATTAAAAAATAATTAATTATTTGGACTAGCAAAGCGCCTCTCATCATTTTGCCTGAGTAACCAGATGATAGTCAACCTAATTTCTTTTTAGTAGGACTCATACCTTTCAACTGTCTAGATTTTCTAAGAATGTACAGAACTTTACCTTATATTTTGGTTTGTTTCTCATAAAATGTGTGTTTTTTGGTAAATCAAAGAGGACTGAAGTCAATAAATAATGACACACATTTGAGTTTTAAGACTTCATATCCTTTGGAAAATTCAAGTTAATAAAAAACCTGTTATTCTAGCAACTTTCTGAGTTTATAAGACCACTATTTAAAATCTGTGTTTGTGAGTCTTTGTACCCCCATTATTTTTGGTTGTGTCCGGATTTCTTGCATTAATAAGTTGAGAGGTATGGTAGGGGGTAAAGGCATGCTCCAAAGTTTCATTCCTCCTTTTCTGTCTAGATAGTATGAAAAGCAATATACTTTAAAGTGTATTGCTTACTACCTGAAATGAGTGCAAATAACAAACTCTTAAAGCTGGATACTACCTATTTGCTATATTCAGTATTGAAGTATGCAGATTTTGAAACAAAAAGGGTGTTGCTTTTTTGTTGCTGGGCAGCCCCCTGAGATTGTTCTTTGAGATGAAAACTCTTGTGATGATATCACGAAAGACCAAAGCCATAGTGCCTTAGTATCAAAATGGATACTAACTGCATTAATAGGAGTTTATTACTATCTAGGTCTTTGGAGGTGGAACACCTTACTTTAAAAATGAACATGAGGATGTTGTAATGAGTCTGGAATATAAGAAGAAGTCGCTGTTCTAAAGAAGTTATTTTTTCCTTTCTCATAACCGATAAAGATATATGCAAATTGTTGCCCAGTACTTAGCATGACATTATTTTATAGGCGTGGTAACAGAGAAACACCAAATGGATAATGAAACTAAAAACATGCACACACATATACACATGCGCACACTACTTTAAAATGAGAATTATAAATGGAAATGAAATTAGTTTTAAAACAAAAGATGCTTCCAAAAGTGAGTGATACACTTTAAGCACCTCTGTTTATTTCATGCGCTTTCTTCATTTACCTATCCCATTTTAATACTTTTGGAAAAGTAGGTTTAAAAATTAAGTATTTGTGTGACCACAGCTCAGCCCAGCATTACTTGCCAAATGTAGATAAGAGTGCTGTTTTTGTTCATGGAATCCAAGTTGCTGACAAACATCATTCAGCCATAGATTGCATACATATATTAAAGACTGAGAATTTTTATAATGAATGTGAGCAATTGTAAGATATTTGCAGTACTAGACTACCATATTAACATGCATCTCATGCTGCATGTACAAAGAGAGACAGAGGTAAGGACAGTAACATGTTTTTATTGTACTTTGTAAGAGTGAAAGAGTGATATTCATAGTCATAGGTTTATAGGTTCATAGGTAGGTACTAGACTACCTGCCCGAAGGCATTTATAAGCCTAGCCAGAAAGTGTTGGCTTTCACTGCCCCCTTAGATTAGTTCCCTGTGCCTCTGTCCAGCAGAGCCACTGAAGTGATCCCTGGGGTAAACTTTCTGTTTCCCATCCACTCGTCAAGGTTTCTCTTGAAGAGTGCTAGTGTGGAGCTCTGCCTAATGTAGATTGGGATCTTGTTCCAAAGCATGGGGAGTCTCTGGGACAGGAATCTATCCCTCCAGCACGTCCTATTTATTGTTGTGATGAGGTTTAGATCCCTAGAGTGTGTGGCTCAAGAGGATAAGGTTTTCTTTACGTGGAGTATGTCCATCAATTCTGGGTTGGACATGGCCTTGTATGTCAGGCAGAGATCACCTCTGAGTAGGCGGTATGCAACCAAGTACAGCTGGAGTGTCTTCAGTCGAGCTGCATAGGGCATCTGTTTGAGGCCAGTGATCCTCTTGGTGAGGTACTTCTGTGGTCTTTCCAGCTGTTGCAGGTGTCTTGTAAGGTACATCCCAAATGGGGCGTTGTACTCTATGACTGGTCTGATGAGTGATGAGTAGAGGGGCACAATGGCCCCTTTTAATCTGGATGCAAACCCTTTTGTGATTAGGTGGGCCACATAGAAGGGTTTTCTAACCACTTTGGCAATGTCATTATCAAAGGAGAGATTACTATCTACTTGGGTACCCAGATCTCTTATTACGTTTTCCGTATTTAGGGGACTACTACCTATGTGGTAGTTTGTGGGTACTTTGTTTTTTCCAAAGGGGATGACTATGCACTTTTTGGCATTTAGCTTGAGGCCATGATTTTGAAACCAGGTATCCGTCTCAGTGAGACCCTTTTGGAGGATGTCTGTGTCAGCCGGAGAGTCAATTATAGCCCCTAGTTTGCAGTCATCTGTGAACTTGGTCAGCCATAGTCCTCCTGTGCTTGCCTGTACCTCTGAGAAGTAGATGCCAAACAGGAGGGGTCCTAGGACTGAGCCCTGGGCAATGTCACTTCTAACTGGTATAGAGTCAGACCTCGCTCCCGCAACTCTCACCATGTGGGTTCTGTCCGTGAGCCAATTGGCAACCCATCTTGTGACACAGGGTTTATGTTCAGGCTGGTGAGCTTGTCTAATATCAGAATGGGGAATGGTGTTGAAGGCCTTTGCGAGGTCTAGGTAGGCTATTGATATCTCCTTTCCCTCATCTATAGCCTTGGTAACTGTCTCAAAGAAGTCCATCAAGTTTAGGAGACATGATCTGCCCTTAACAAAGCCGAACTGGGTAGGGTCCAGTGTTTGGAGGTTCCCAATGTCTCTGTTAATGAGTTCCATGATGATGCGCTCCATAGCCTTGCAGACCAAGCTAGTCAGGCTTATAGGTCGATACATCCCAGGGTTTGTTGTGGCTCCACCTTTGTGGAGCAGAATAACCGTTGCTGTGCGCCACTCAATGGGTACGTAGCCTGTGGCGAGGATGAGTTTGAACAGTGTGTTTAGGTGAGGGGTTAGTTCGTCTTTGAGCTCATGTAGGACCCAGCCTGGGACACCATCCGATCCTACTGATGCTGAGTTTTTGGCTTTGGAGAGGGCTGTTTTAACCTGAGTGTCTGTGATTTCAGGGCTCTACATTCTTCTGGTATGGTTATGGGCCCTTTTGGGGGTGAGAGAGGGGTGAAGTTTGCACTGAACCTGTCTGCCAGGATGTTGGCAATATCAGTTGGTTCACTGCATTTTGTGCCATTCTGCATTAACTCTGAGCAGATATGACCATTGCCACTTAGATTCTTGACATAGCTAAAGAATGCCTTGTGTTTATGTTTGGAGTCCTTAGCAATTTTTCTTTCAAAGCTCGCCTTGGATGATTTTATGAGGGATCATAGTTTCTTGCTGATACTGATCAGGGATGTCTTCCCTTCTTGGAATTTTACTCTTTTCTGTACTTGTTTCCTCCTTCTATTGTATAACTTGTTTATGGCAGGGGTCCACCAGACTAGTTTCCTTTTCTTGGAAGAGTGAATCTTGGTTTTGCTTGGGATAGCACAATCCATGCATTCTTGTAGGTGCCCGTAGAATGCATTAGCAAAGGATTTTGCAGCATTTTACATCATTCCTCATTACATCTCATTATGACTTCATTTGCTTAGGTGTATGTGTGGCCATCACATGGTAGTATAAGTGGTATCTATAAATTGGGGCTAGCCTGCTCTCATTTGCAGACAGCATGGATATGAGAGCATGTTAAGGCTATCCACGCTGTCTGCAAATGAGAGCAGGCTAGCCCCAATTTATAGATAAAACTTATGCTACCATGTGATGGCCACACATACACCTAAGCAAATTAAGTCGTAATGAGATGTAATGAGGAATGATGTAAAATGCAGGCCCCTACTCCCTTAACATCAGGGTCCTTCACTGCAGCACCATTTGACTGTGGAAACCCTTGAACCTCTGTGCACTAGAGATTCTTGCCCCTTCTCTTCAACTTCTTTCTTCCCTTGTCCTTTCTCCTATACCCTCATACCTATTTCCCACCCATACTACCCTCTTATATAAAAGTTCCAAAAACAGGGGGTTATCCGCCACCAAAAGGATAGTGCTCCTCCTCTCCCACCTCCTCCAGCACAACCCTTCTGATGTGTTCCTTCTGTGTCTTCCTCTTTATTGTATCTCCCCTATTTCAGTCTTTCCTGTCTCCCCCTTTCCATTCAAATGAAAGAAAGCAACAGGGTGTCCATATAAGGGTACCCCAATATAAAACATTGTAAACCCCTTTACTTTTTAAAAAATATTAATAATAAAAATGGCACAGTCCACCACTTGCCTTAAGTCTTTCAAGAGTGAGTGTGCATAGCCACTTCTACCCTTATTATTTGAATACATATAAAGTAATATGAAGCCTACAGCTTTCACATAGTACTTTGTATGTACTTAATACTTATCTTTAGGTACTTTATGCTTTTGCCAGATATCTTTGCTTTTTCTTATTCGGTGCAGATAACCTGTGCTGAGCTTATTTGCGTATATGCACAGCAGAGTTCTTTGTCAGTAACTGCTACATAGCTCCAAAGTCTCAGACTATGAATATCACCCTAAGACATACCTCTCAACTCTGTAGATTTTTGAAGAATGTCCAAAGTTTTCCTCCCTATTTTTGGTCTGTTCTTCATAAAATGTGTGGTTTTATGGCAAATCATTGAGGATTGAAGTCACTAAATAATGACTAACATTTAAGTTTCAGATTTGACATCCTTCAGAAAATGCATGTCAATGCAAAAATTGCTATTCTTTCAACTTTCTAAGTTTATAAGAGTAATATTTACAATTTGTCCCTGATTCTGGGCCTTGTGCCCCCATTATTTTTGGTATCATCCAGATTAGAGGTTGAAATATATGGTGAGTTAATTGTTGTGCAGTTTAACATCACATTCCGATAAGTATATGAAGACAAGTGTGAGCTGGGCATGACTGTGTACATATCATACAAGAAAATAGTAAGTACTGCATTTATTAAACATTTGTTCTTTAAACAGCTATAGTCTGGAACCTATTACCGAAGTTAAGTGCAGTTTAACTTCTGCTGTGTCCAACAAACTGCATATAAAGATATAAGAAAATTAATTCATATTGACTATGCCAAAAGTGCTGCCTTTGCTTAGTGATCAAAAGTAAACAAATGAAAAGCCCATCCTGACATATACAGTGTAATCAATGCATTTATGTCAATTTTATATCATTTGTGTACATCATTTAGAAACATGGGACATAAAATATACTGTAAAGTATAATAATTTGATCATTGTGGCAATTGCACATTCATACCAGTATATTTTACACCATAAATACATCAGGTTGGATAGATAGCTGTCAGCATACTTTTAATGCCATTAAATAGTTTTTACATTCTTTTCTTTATATTTTGTTTTGTTCTTTTGTTAACCAAGTGAACCCACTGGGTACAAAAGTCTCTTTTTGGAGCCATACAGACAAACTATCTGATTAATATGCTTGCATTTTCAAAATGTTTGCAAGATGAGACTAACAAGAGTATAAAGTTTATTAGCAGTTTATTTCCTTAACTACCTATACATTTTTTACTGCCAGATTATGCTATCTTAGTTTGGTTATATTGTTAGCAATACATCTAAGATCTGCACAATACTGGTTAGCAGGATTTATACATAAAAAAGACTGAAACCTTTTCCAGGTGTCAACTTAACTATATTTTTGCAAAGTTTTGTAGTTTATTACGAACAATTGTGAAATGTGAGGATACCAAAATGTAATTGAAAAACTTTAACCCTGCAGGAGTTACTTCACTTCTTTCTTTAATCAAAAGAAAACTAAAAAATAGAGTGAAAACTGGTCAGAAATAGTTTCTATGATAAATGGCCTTATTCATTTACAAAATAATAAAGTACAGCTTTTTATAATCTAACACTGTCTTAATCAAAAGCAAATATTATTATCAGTAAAACATAAAAGTTAAAAGTGTGAGAATTTCATAGGATTCATATACACTTAAACATTGACTTTAATGTTTCTCAGTCGTATCTTATCCATTTAATAAGCCTTACTGACCAACATGAAAAAAAATCCCATCAACAATTAAGATAAGAAAAGTTCAAAGTGGCTCAACTTCATAGGACTCTTACCCACTTCATCTGTGTCTTTTATGTTAACTATCGACACATATGGATGTCTTCATTGCTCCTGAAGTTTCTGAAAGCACTTTCTTTTGTTCTTCAAGCCTCTTGCTATTTATGTTAGAAAAGAGTCCTCACTGTATTTGAGACACCACTTAAACAAGAATGTATTGACTCTAGCTCTGTGAATATAACACACACAAAATATATTTATTGATTAGGTGTTAATTAGTATAAGATAAGAATCAACTTTTTTCACCATAATAATAATGTATTCTTGTATAAGTTTAGATTAACACACCTTCTGAATAAAACAGGAGAGATCACAGTAATAGTTTAACTGATTAACATAACTAGCAAACAAATTAATTTATTTGAAGAAGTGTTACAAGCCTGCATATAGCCTGCAGTTTATGTATGAAAGTGCAACTTATCTGAGCAATCATTTCAATTATTCTTCCAATCTGTAACCAACAACTAAGTAATGGAATGCATATTGTGAGCAAGCATAATTTTCTTCTAAATATAGAACTAATTTCCAACAGTAAATGGAACAACATCAGTGGATTAATGCATAGGGTTCTAAAGACAATGTGTGTGTGTGTGTACATATAAATATATATATATATATATATATATATATATATATATATATATATATATATATATATATATATATACAGACACACACACATCTCTCTCTCTCTCATATATATATATATATATATATATATATATATATATATGTGTGTGTGTGTGTGTGTGTGTGTGTGTGTGTGTGTGTGTAGACAGAGGTAAATGCAGATTCAGACACAGATGCAAATATCTTCAATTAGAAAACACCAGTTTTGCAATTATCAAAGAAAATCAAAATTAACAAACAAACACTCCTATGAGTAACAACTATAGACATAGCTTATTTAGAGTTTTCATCTTTAATTGACAAGGCTTCTTCAGAATGACCATCCATTATAAAACATGTCTATTAATTGCACAGCTTACAGTGACATGATTGCATATAAAACCAATAGGTGGGGTTTAAGATTTAGCAGTTCTGTTCATTAAAATATATACATTATTCAAACTGTCATTTAACCCTGGACTTATGCTTGTCACAAACTTGATTTACTAATACAGTTCATTTCAAGAAAGTTGTTAAAATCCACTTTGAAATAACGACTTTTTACCCAGTCAAGCAAAAAAATGAAAAGCTTTTACAGTTCTACATTTTGAAGGCTGTTTATACAAAGCATTATGTAGATACAGTAGAGTCGATTATCCAAACTAATTAGGACCTAGAGTAGTTCAGATAATGAAATTACTCGGATAATAAAACATATAATTGAACCGGATAAAAAAACTTCTAAAATCTTGTTTTTTTTCTGCATGCAGGAATATACTTTTCAACCATTCAGCGATTTCAATGGGCAATAAAGAATATTTTTCACACACATGCTGGCTACAAGCTCAAAACACATGCTCAGGCAAATACGTATAATGTTTACATATTCAGATTTTATGATTTTTCCTATCTGAAAACTTTGGAAGGCTGGTTCTAATAATTGACATTTCTGATAATCGACATTCGGATAATCGACTCTCTATTGTATTTCTTTTTGATAGCCTGTACATATTTATATAGTTGCTTTGAAAGTATCCTGGTTGTTTTCTCTGCATGGAAAAAAAAAATCATGACTCACACACGTAGCAGTGTATGCAGTCTCTATATTGTTGCACTTAAAGTGTTATCTTGTACCTGTGAATCTGTTCCTTTCATAGTCACATAGAGGCTTTTCATGAAGCACATATTACAAAATCCACAGGAAAATATTCACAGTCATTAGTTATTCTATGGATTATTCATGCTTCCTTTTTAGAGTAAATTCTTAATGTTACTGTCTTTATTCAATATGTACTATTTTATTTTATTTTGTTTTACTGTAATATTTTACTTTGTTTTATAAAGACATTCTGTTATGTTTATAAAGTGGCCTGGCTGTTTCTATATTGGCCGTTTTTGATTTAACGTTTTCTTTTCCTTTTCTAAATTTTGCTGCTGTTTTTTTTAAGCTTTCCTACTAGTTTCCAGTCAAGTGTTAGCTTCTAACAGTGGTGGGGGGTTCTGTGGCAGAGAAATAAACTACTACTGTTTTGAAAAAGTAGGCCACATGGTACGAAGAAATACATAAACGCAATCAGAGTTGGAAGGAGAATAGCTGACCCCAGCATGAGCGCAGCAGGCTATTTGTTACAAAAACAGAAGAATGCAATCAAGCACTGGATACTGATGAAGGAGTTGTGCTGAAACCAGTTTATCTGTGAGACCATTGAACAAAAATAGCACCATGTTTGAGTGTTGTGTTATGTTGTGTATTTTACAATGCTAGATTGTATTCTTGTGTTTTGCTTGATTTCCAAGCACTTTACTCACTGGGAACTGCATTTGCATGGTTTTATTTTTTGGTATTACAAAACTGGACAGTTAACAAAAATCCAGCATTCTGAAACAGTTAAAAGCAGTTCAAAGCTTAAAAAGATATTACTGAGTTTTAAATAATCAAAATAAAAAAGTGACCAGTATTAGTCAGTGAAAATAACTCAAGCTCTATTCATGTATGATAATAATTTTCATCCACAAACTAAACTTCAACAGATCATCTTTTCAAAAACAGCTTTATATGTGGAAAATGTATACTTACACAAACAACATAGTCATCAATCACAACTGAAAAACATCTACTATATTTTTGCACTGTTATAAAGCTTTTTATATTGTTTCACTGCATTTGTATACTGTTTTATACTGTTTTAACATTACTTAACTGTAAACTGCTTTTTCATACTGAGAGTTGTATTTTCTGTTTGTGAGTACTCTATCCGAGTTTTTCTGTGCATTTTTGTCTGTTACAGTTAAAAGCATTCTCGAGTCTGCTCCTTGATCTGTTTAAAACTTTCATTTAGTGGCTACAGCTAGGAACTGTAATTTTTCCCACCCACCCTCCCTAGTGTTGTGTGTTCTTATACTTGGTGGCTTTGCAGTTGCCCGCCCATACTGTATATTTGATCTGTGACACTCCTCCCAGTCTAGTGTCATTAGTTCACTCAATCTAATAGAGATTATTTGTGAAGGCCAACCCACTCAGATTCTTAACGTTGAATTAACTTCTGTTCCAGCTTTCTCCATTTCCACTTTACTGGAAAAAAAACAATTCTAAGCTTGCTTCCCCCCTTTCCTGTGGCAGGTCAGATGCGGATTTGCTGTGTCCAGGACTGTTTGTGAGCTCCTAAGCCCCCCCCCCCAACTTAACTGGGGTAAAACTATTCCTGGCACCATAAAGTCTGTTCTTCAAAATTTCCCTTGCAACTAGCCAGCTTTTTAGTTTTAGCACTCATCTGTTTCTTTGATCTCAGCACTTGTTCAGAACTCATTGTAAGCACTAAATAAGTTACAAATTACTACAGCACTCAACTTTCCTCACTTGTCTAGAGGAAAACAGTTTTTAGTACTTAATAAATAAGCACCTATTCAGGCATGTCTAAAGGTCAGCTCCCGGTGTTTTCTCCGGTCTACCTGATGAATCTGGGCATCTTGGGACAATGCAGCAATTGCCTCATGTACACAGACAACCCTCTCCTCCTACCACCCAACATTACGACCTGTGAGAGATGCACTTATATAGCCGAACTGGAAGCAAAGCTGTCTTCACCAAAGACTGGCCTAGACAGTCAAGAGGAGAAGGTAAACACTTGCACCACACCACACTCATCACATAGTCCCTCAAAACCTACACCACCAAAACACACACACAGAACCACAAAACACCTAAATTCGCGGAGACTCTCTGTACATATCTGCCCAAACAACAGAGACCTCCAAAACAGAAATGCAAGCAACCTCCACCCCCCAACACAACCCAAATGACACATAGCCCACATACACAGCATGCCACTCAACTACAGCCCATAAGGCATAACGTACCCAACACTCTAGTCATAGGTGACTCTATAGTCAGGCACACTGATGTTCCACTCACCAAGCTAAACAAGGAAAAAGTTACTGTCAGCTGCCAGTCAGGTGCCAGGATCCGCCACATAATGCATGCACTCAGGTCACTCCACAACAAGTACAAATATGACTCTGTCATTGTTCATGTTGGTGTGAATGACCTGAGCCGTACCTCCCTGGACTACATGAAAAGAGACATGGAGAGCTCTCCAATCTTGTAGCCCAAGCCGGTATGACCCTAGCCCTGGGTAGCATCCTGCCATCACCCAGAATGACACCACAGTACAAGGACAAAATGATTGACTTTAACAATTGGCTAAGCTTCTGGTGTCATTCTAAGGGAATCCAGTACCTGTCAGCCTGGGATGACATGATCGACAGACCACGCTGCTTTGCCAGAAATGGCCTGCACCTGTCGCCCTTGGGATTCCGGATACTGGCAAAAGCTCTTGCCACCCCTATAGTGCCTTTTTTAGGCAAGGTTCAAATGACAAATTCACCACTGTAACAGGTACAAGCAAGCAAAATCCGAGGGAAATGCTACTCAATGCTAGAAGTCTAAACCTCAAAATGCACTCACTCGAGGCACTCCTTAAAATGGAGAACATTGACATCTGTGCAGTGACAGAGACCTGGTTCAAAGCTCCAGAGAGTGCCCCTGCATTACCAGGCTATAATTCATACCACACCTTTCGGCCACCAAACGCAGACCGAAACACTAAAGGTGGAGGCGTGCCCATATTCATTAAGGATATCCACACCTCCAAGCTAGTTGCTCAGCATAATGCATCAGAGATTATCCAAGTTCAACTAACTCTGGGCAAAACCGCAATCCAGATTATAGCTTGCTACAGACCCGCCACCATGCCCCAGGATTCCCACTCCTCTTTTCTTGATACACTGGAAAATATTAAGGTACAACCCAACACTCTAATAATGGGTGATTTCAACTACCCTACCATTAACTGGGAAAACTACTCATGTACCAACTCTTTTGCTCAACGTTTTCTGGAAATCATCAATTCCAACACTTTGGATCAACTTATCCACACCTCCACCAGGGGCAGCAATATCCTAGACCTGGTCATCACCAACATGGGTGACCGGTGTTCCACACCAGAGGTCAGCTCCTCGTTGGTCAGATCCGACCACAAGCTAATCACCCTAGGCATCCACATTCCGCTCCCACCCCCCATTAGGAAAACAACCGTACAAAATTTCTCCAAAGCCAACTTCACACTTCTTAAGACAGAAGTGGCAAACTTCACGACACCCATGCAGATGGACAATAGAGGTATGACTGCTGAATCCTACACAAATGCACTTTATAAGCACTTACACAAGTGCATGGATCGTGCTATCCCTAACAGAACCAAGATGCTATCCTCCAAAAAAAGGAAGCCAATCTGGTGGTCTTCTGCCATAAACAGACTCTACAACAGAAGAAAGAAACTGTTGCAAAAAAGAGTAAAATCCCACGATTGGAGGAACTCCCTGGTCAGCCTCAGTAAGAAGTTGAGATCCCTCATAAAATCTTCCAAAGCTAGTTATGAAAACAAAATTGCCACTGATTCTAAAGACAACCACAAAGCATTCTATAGCTATTTCAAAAATCTCAATGGCAACACTCAGATCTGCTCTGAGTTACAGCACAACGACACTAAATATACAGAACCAAATGATATTGCCAACATCCTGGCAGATAGGTTCAGTGCTAACTTTACCCCCCTCTCACCCCCTAAAGGGCCCATCTTTATACCGGAAGAATGCAAAGTTCCTGTAATCACGGCTGCACAGGTAAAAACTTCACTCTCCAAAGCCAAGAACACAGCATCCATGGGACCTGACAACATCCCAGGCTGCCTTCTACATGAACTACAGAATGAACTGGCACCCCACCTAAGTACCATGTTCAATCATAGCCTCACCTCAGGCTTTGTGCCCATTGAATGGCGCACCATGACAGTGATCCCACTCCACAAAGTGGGGGCCGCAACAGACCCCGGGAACTACCACCCCATTAGCCTGACAAGCCTCATCTGCAAGGCCATGGAACGTATCATCATGGAACTCATAAACAAAGACATTGAAGATCTGCAAACTCTGGACCCCACACAGTTTGGGTTTGTAAAAGGCAGATCATGTCTCCTAAACCTGATAGACTTCTTTGAAGTAGTCACCAAAGCCATAGATGAGGGTAAGGTGGTTCACACAGCCTATCTAGATCTTTCCAAGGCGTTCAACACTATCCCCCACTCTGGAATTATAGATAAACTCACTAAACTAGGTATAAATCCCTATGTCACAAGATGGGTTGCCAATTGGCTTACTGACAGGACCCACACCATGAAAGTAGCAGACTCCAAATCAGACTTCAGACCAAAAACAAACCCAAAATGAATTCGGTTGCCCGAAATGAACTGAAACAAAGTGCTGACACAGCTACCAAAGGAAAAAAGAAAGTGACCACAAAGTCAGATAAATATTAGCGCTTTCTTCCACTTTATTATCACGTGGACTTCTTCAGAAAAACCAGGACGCCTCCCTGCATCCTGGTTTTATACTTAATATACAGGAAATGATGTTATTCTGTAGTGACAATGATGTTAAACTTTTGTATTTTAAAGTGAAAAATCATTTGAATACATTTGAATCATTTGAATACATTTCTTAAAATTTATCAAATTATGCTGGTTCTAAAACATTTCATTTTTATAAAAAACATGGTAAATAGTTGATAAAATATGTGGAAGAAATAAGTGGAAGAAAGCGCTAATATTTATCTGACTTTGTGGTCACTTTCTTTTTTCCTTTGGTAGCTGTGTCAGCACTTTGTTTCAGACTTCAGACCAGTGACAAGTGGAGTACCACAGGGTTCAGTCCTGGGTCCTCTCCTGTTTGGTATCAACTTCTCTGAAGTACAGGCTAACACAGAAGGTCTTTGGCTAACTAAATTCGTAGATGACTGCAAACTAGGAGACATAATTGAAACTTCTAATGATGTGGACATCCTACAAAAGGGCCTCACGGTGACAGATGTCTGGTGTCAAAGCATGGTCTCAAGATCAATTCCAAAAAGTGCATTGTCATCCCCTTTGGTAAAAACTCTGTACCCATGAACTACCACATAGGCGGTAGTCTACTTAACACCGAAAGTGTGATAAGAGACCATGGGACACAGACGGACAGTAGTCTGTCCTTTGATAATCACATCACCAAAGTGGTCAGGAAATCCTTCTAAGTGGCACACCTCATCACAAAAGGTTTCTCATCCAGAAAAAAAGAGGTCATTGTTCCCCTCTACTGATCACTCATTATAGAGTACAACACCCCTTTTGGTATGTACCTCACAAGACATCTACAACGACTGGAAAGGCCGCAAAAATACCTCACAAAGAGGATTATTGGCCTCAAACAGATGCCTTATGCAGACCGTCTCAAAAAACTCCAGCTTTACTCCGTCGCATATCGCCTACTCAGAGGCGATCTCTGCCTAACATACAAAGCTATGTCAAACCCAGAGTTGTTGGACATGCTCCACTTAAAGAAATCCCAATCCCTCCGAGCTACACGCTCTAGGGACCTAACCCTTGTCACCACAATAAACAGAACATGCTGGAGGGATAGATTCCTGTCCCAGAGACTTCCCATACTCTGGAACAGACTACCTATCTTTGTCAAACAGAGCTCCTCATTAACACTATTCAAGAAAAATCTTGATGATTGGATGGGTAATAGGAAATTCACCCTGGGGATCACTTCTGTGGTTCTGCTTGACAGGGGCACAGGAAAATAATTTTCTTGGGTGGCGAAAACCAGGGTACCTTTTTGGCTAGGCTTGTATAGGCCCTAGGGCCAATAGCCTAGTACCTACCTATGAACCTATAAACATGGTTTAAAAGTATACGGTGGCTCATGATAAGCTAAGCACATAAATTATTCAAAACTAATTAAAATGTAACATTAAAATGAGTCTTGGGTACCACCCTATATGTCTAGTTGTATCAAAAACCTTACTAAATAAAAAAAAAAAAAAAAAAAAAAAAAGAATCTCTGTGAATGGAGCAAACTTACATAGCTAATAAGCATGTCCAGCATAGAAGTTCACTGAGTTAAACAACAAAAAAATGACCACGCCTTATAACATAGAGCTAAAATATGCACTAGAAACCAGAAAGTATAGAAATAGATAGATTGATATAGATAGAGAAAGAAATAATATAAACAGCCATATGCACAAATATGCAAACCAATGTCTCGGCTAACAAGACAAGAAATCAGTGTCCTCAGAATCTAAACATAGGAGCCTGGAAAATAAATAAATAAATAAATAGAAGACAACCAGCTACTCTCACACTGGGGTCAGCTACTCTCTTTATATCTCTGATTGAGTTTTTATTTATTGTAGGCAATGTGTAGGTTCATATGACTTGCTGTAAACATGATTAGTTGTAAGCTGTTATGCTGTTCGTTGTGTAGAGCAGCATTTAATTTAATTTTAATTTATCATTTGTGTTAACTAAGTGGGCTGATCCATATACACTTTTCAACCATGACTCGGATCTTATGCTAGCAATCTGGAGTAGCCAATTAACTATATGTTATGGGGCTATAGTAGGAAACTCCTACAGAAAAGTCAGTCAGACATGGGAAAAACAGGAAAACCCCAAAAGACAGTTACCAGAGATGAGCATTGGACTGAGATACTGGAATTGTCAGACTACTACTCCAGTGCCACCATGATGGCATTTAGCAGTTTATTAATTTGATAATGAATAAGGTTATTCTAGTGAGGGATCCACATCTGAGTTATATTTCACTAGTATTATACTGTATTCATCAGCATTATGAGTTAGGCTATTTTGACTCCTGCATACAAGAGGCTTCTGCAAAACATTGCCTTGATAAACAGCAACACACATATAGCAGGAGTAAGTCAAAAAATAAACAAATACAGCCTCGCTTGCTTACATATCAGTGATTCATTAAAATTAGATACATGTTTTAAATTTTTTCATGGACAAACAGTAAATATTATGATAAGTCAAACTGTCATTGAAGTTTGAATTGGAATGACTTAATTTAGTTCAGATACCCACGTTAGCATTGTTGTTAATGTTAAGATATTGACAAGATGTGGACTTCCTCAATGCTCATTTCTTATCCTTTGCCGTTCTCTTGTTCATGTAAGACAAGCACCCTTAGTATATGAATGTTACCAGGTAATCATCAAAAATTAATTTAAGGTAGCTTCAAAGAAGTGAAAATCAGATGTCAACACAAATACTCATTCCTAGTTAATAAATTTGGTGATTCATCAGATGTTTTTTTTCTGAAACTCTTAACATTTTTAATGTTGGTCAGGTCATGTAATACATTTGTATCTAGTAGTTCCTGTCATGTGATTAAGGCTATAAACTGCCAAAGATCTTTGTTATGGAGTCATATGATTTCTGTCTTCCATCTGCATGTGCATAGCATAGTTTGTGACTCAAGTCCTGTTATATAGCATAGGGTATGACTGAACTTCTTACTAAAATACTAGTATTCCCAGGATGCTCCTGAAAGGAGACATTTTATATATATTTGTTAAATAGATAAACACACAGGACATGAGATGCTCTTTTCTGAAGTTACCTGGGAGCACTGGCTGGTTAAGTACTCTTTTGGATGTGTAGTGCTATGCTGTGCAGTGCTGCACTGTGCAGTGTTACTTTGTGCAGTGATATGTCATGCAGTGCTAGACTGTGCAGTGCTACTCTGTGCAGGGCTACTCTGTGCAGTGCTATGCTGTGCAGTGTTATTCTGTCCAGTGCTATGCTGTACACTGCCTGCATCATGTCAAGAAGAGTACTTGTACATACAGCTTTACAGAAAGTGTGGCTCTGTAAATGACTGATTTCTCTGGCTAAAGGTAAATCTAAGAACACTACTAAAAGTCTAATAAGAACCTGTGGTTGGGTAACAGGAAAGTTAAAGGATGATCATATTATTAGAATGCAAAAGAAAAAAATGAGGTAAACTGAATGTAAACATATTTATTTATTTATTGACATTTCATTACCATGAAAGCCCAAATGAGTAGAAGTTCATTTTTAGCACATGCCCATAGAGGAAAGCTCTAAATTATTACAATCTTCAAAAATAAAACAAAGAAATCTGCAGGTGAAATAATTATAACAAATCTGTGATAATATAAAAAATATTGGTTAAGAGGTGATTCAAGTTATATGACAATCATTTAATATTTATAAAAATTTTAGACAATTTGTAGAGAAATTAAAGGTAAGTTAGTCTAATACAAACAGGAATTGCAATAGGAAGTGAGAGATAAATATAATATAATTTGATTGAAGTAAGGAAATAAGTGAATAAGGGAGAGTCATGAGGTATAAGGAATGAAATAGTGCCTATAGTGCCTTTTTTAGGCAAGGCTCAAAGGACAAAACCACCACCGTAACAGATATAAGCATGCAAAATCTGAAGGTAATGCTACTCAATGCTCTAAACCTCAAAATGCACTCTCTCGGAGCACTTCTAAAAATGGAGAACATCGATACCAGTGCAGTAACTGAAACCTGGTTCAAGGCTCCAGAGAGCACCCCTGCAATACCAGGCTACAACTCTTACCACACTTTTCGGCCACCAAACCAGGACTGAAACACTAAAGGCGGAGGAGTGCCCATATTCACCAAGGATATTCACACCTCCAGGCTAGATGCCCAACACAATGCATCTGGAATTCTACAGGTACAACTAATACTAGGTAAGACTACAACCCAAATTGTAGCTTGTTACAGATCCCCCACCATGCCCCAGGATTCTCACTATACATTTCTAAACATACTAGAAAATATTAAGATACAACCAAACACCCTAATACTGGGTGATTTCAACTACCCTGCCATTAATTGGGAAAACTACTCGGGCACCACCACCTTAGCCCAACGGTTCTTGGAATTCATAAATTCAATGCCCTGGATCAACTAATCCATAGTCCCACCAGGGGCTCAAATATCCTAGACCTGGCCATTACCTTCATGGGAGATCGATGCTCCATGACAGTGGTCACCCCCTCATTGGTCAAGTCTGACCATAAGCTAATCACCCTTGACTTCCACATCCCACCCCCACCACCCAGTAGGGAAACCACCATAAAAAACTTCTCCTAAGCTAACTTCATGCTACTCAAGTCAGAAGTGACAAACTTCATAACACTCATGCAGACGGGAATTGAAAGTTCGACTGCTGAATCCTACACTAAGGCACTGTACAAGCACATCCACTCATGCATGAATCGTGCCATTCCAAATAGAATCAAGATGCTGTCCTCCAAAAAAAAGAAACCAGTCTGGTTGTCCTCTGCCATAAACAAACTATACAACAGAAGGAAGAAACTGTTGCAGAAAAGAGGAAAATCCCAGGATGCAAAATACTCCCTTACCAGCCTCAGTAAAAAGCTGAGATCCCTCATAAAATCCTCCAAAGCTAGTTATGAAAATAAAATTGCCAAAGATTCCAAGGACAACCACAAGGTATTCTATAGTTATGTGAAGAATCTAAATGGCAATGCTCAGATCTGTTCTGAGCTACAACAGAATGGCATTAAGTATAGTGATCCCAAGGATATTGCCAATATCCTGGCAGATCGATTCAGTGCCACCTTCACCCCCCACTCATCCTCTAAAGGGTCCAGCTCAATACCAAAAGATTGCCAAAGTCTGGTAATCATGGCCACACAGGTAAAAAACGCACTCTCCAAAGCAAATAATACAGCATCCATGGGACCAGATGACATCCCGGACTGTGTACTACATGAACTACAAAATGAACTGGCAACTCACCTAAGTGTCATGTTTAATCATAGCCTCACCTCAGGCTTTGTGCCCAGTGAGTGACACACAGCTACAGTTATCCCACTCCTCAAGGGGGGATCCACCTTGGATCCCAGGAACTATCATTCCATCAGTCTGACCAGCCTGATCTGCAAAGCCATGGAACACATTATCATGGAACTTATAAACAAAGACATTGGCAACCTACAAACACTGAACCCCACCCAGTTTGATTTTGTAAAGGGCCGATCATGTCTCCTCAACCTGACTGACTTCTTTGAATCAGTATCTAGAGCCATGGATGAGGGCAAGGTGGTCCACACAGCCTATCTGGACCTCGCCAAGGCCTTCGACACCATTCCCCACTCTATCATAGATAAACTTACTAAGCTGGGCATTAATCCCTATGTCACTTGATGGGTTGCCAACTGGCTTACTGACAGAACCCACACTGTAAAAGTAGCCTACTCAAAATCCAGCTCCAGACAAGTGACAAGCGGAGTACCTCAGGGTTCATTCCTGGGACTGCTCTTGCTTGGCATCTACTTCTCTGAAGTACAGGCCAGCACTAAGGGACTCTGGTTAATATAATTTGCAGATGACTGCAAACTGGGAGCCATTATCGAATCCCCAATTGATGTGGATATTCTACAAAAGGGCCTTACAGAAACAGATGGTTGGTGCCAGAGCCATGGGCTCAAGCTCAGTGCCAAGAAATGTATAGTTATCCCCTTTGGGAAAAACCATGTACCCATGAATTACCATATAAGTGGCAGTACACTTAACACTGAAAGCGTGATAAGGGACTTAGGGACACAAGTGGACAGTGGTCTCACCTTTGATAACCACATTGCCACAACAGTCAGGAAATCCTTCTATGTGTCACACCTCTTCATTAAGGGCTTTTCATCCAGAAATAAAGGAGGTCATTGTCCCACTGTAGTCATCCCTCATTAGACCCATTATAGTGTACAATGCCCTGTTTGGTATGTACCTCACAAGACATCTGCAACAACTGGAAAGGCAATAGAAATACCTCACTAAAAGAATCACAAGCCTAAAGCAGATGCCCTATGCTGACCGTCTAAAAAGACTCCAGCTATACTCTGTCACATATCGCCTGCTCAGAGGCGATCTTTGTTTAACATACAAGGCCATGTCAAACCCAGAGCTGTTGGGCATGCTGCACTTAAAGAAATCCCAATCCCTCAGAGCCACACACTCCAGGGATCTAAACCTGGTCATCACAATGAACAAAACATGCTGGAGGGATAGGTTCCTGACCCAGAATCTCCCTATACTCTGGAATAGACTGCCCATACATGTCAAGCTGAGCACCTCTTTGGCCCCCTTCAAAAAAAACCTTGATGATTGGATGGGAGATAGGACATTCACCCCAGGGATCATGTCACTTTCCCTGTTAGACAAGGACCAGGGAAGTAATAGCCAGGGGGTTGTTGTGGCTGGGCTTGTATAGGCCCTGGGGCCGATAGCCTATTACCAACCTATGAACCTATGAACCTATGAAAAGGTGCTTTTTCAGATTCAAGGATATAGTTTATCCTGGTTTTGAGCAAGAACAGAGACAGATTTTTTTAGCTAGGAAGTCCTTCAGAGTGATTTTGAAAGATGGGAGGGAGCGTATTGACCTGATGGATACAAGTAAGGAGTTCCAGGCCTTAGGAACCTTGTATGAGTACAGAAAATGCCAAGCAGATTTGATAGGTTTATGACAGACAGGAGTCAGTGACCAACTGGAAACATAGTTGTGTAGAATGTTTCATACAGTGTAAGGTATTTTGGAGAATGTGGTATCTCCTAATACCAAGCCAGATACAGGCCTAGAAAATGATATTGCTGAATTGTCTTGGGGTCATAACTTGTGGTGAGACTGATATTTTTCTCACACTAAATATGTGTGTGTGTGTGTGTGTGTGTGTGTGTGTATATATATATATATATATATATATATATATATATATATATATATATATATATATATATATAGGTTTACTATTGGAATTTCGAATCAGCTTCAGTCGACCATTTAAAACGTTGACCTGAAATGCTCTATTCAAAATTCTGAAAAGTAAACCAAAGCAAAAATGAGTACATTAACCACTGTGTGCTTTGATGTTTTTGACATAGCAGGAGGTGACATCACTCACCTCTTGCTATGCACATTAATGTACTGTTTAACTCTACAGTCAATGGTACATTAATTCTCTTATTTTTCAGGGATGGCTATGCCCCCTGCACCCCCATGTGGGGGGTTGCACCCTCACACACCCCCTGCCCATTAAATATACCAACTCTAATATCACACTACAGTGAGGAAATGGACTAATTCCATGTTCCTCACTGAAGCGCAACCTCCCCGCACAATGTCAAACCCAAATTATTGATCTACACTACCCGTTCACTGTAGTGTAGTCGATTGATTTTGGGTCGACATTCTGCGACTTGGAAACTGCAAGTCCACCACATGCTGGTTGACCTATGTTTTGATAGTAAACCTGTATTATATATATATATATATATATATATATATATATATATATATATATATATATATCCATATACACACACACAAACACACACGCACCCATGCAGACACTGTGTACTGTGTAAGAAACTAGAGTATTCATAGTTTATGCTCATTTGCCATTGAAGAAGACCAAGCAGATGATCAGAGGACAGTATATTTGGTATAGGTTTGGCATTGTGGGACAGAATTTTGAAGTAGCAGGAATTGAAGCAGTTAATGAAACAAGCAAGTGACAGGCAGATGTGACAATTAATGAAGAAAGCCCTGAAATAGCTAAGCAGGTTGGGGAATAAAAAAGAAGAGCAGTGAAGATTATAGCTGCAAAAGCAGTTTAAATGAAAGAGTGGGTGGTAAATATAGGTTTAAAAATAAATATCGTAATTAATGAAATCAGAATGAACTGTACCCAAAACTGGAAGTGAGATAGCATAGTAGAATATTAATTTGCATACTATCACTGTTATCTCTCTCTCTGCTGCATAGTGACAAAAGGTCACAGATAATCAATTATGCTTAATTATGTGGTATATGCAATACAGCTATTTGCATAGATGCAGCCAATATTGAGGGTTGCTACTGGTTTCTAAACAGTTATGAAGAGACAGGGAAGTACATATTGTGGGAAGAAATCACCAGGAAATTGTTATGGCTAGGCTTGTATAGGCCCTAGTGCCGATAGCCTAGTACCAACCTTTGAACCTATGAACCTATGAGACTGCTAAGAAGAAGAGATGGTCTTAGCAGTTTAAACTATTTAATCTTTCAGGTACTTGTTTAAATGTAGTCCAAACTGTATCAAGACGGGCTATATAATTATGGAATCAAGCATTTTATATTTGTACTAATCACATGATGGCTTTGTAATAAATAATTATATTAAGCAGGAACTTCATTCAGTTGGAAGCATCAGATTTTTACACATAGATAACAACACAAGCTCATGCATATTAAACTAGCATTTAAACATACATAAATATTTTAATCATAGCAAAGATTATCAACACTTAAACATTAGGTAAACATGGCAGCATAAAACCACTCACCAACTGACAGCATAGAACCAATCTGCTCACAGAACAAAAACATTGTCAGCTGGAGCAATGTGCCACCACCCACTGAAACCTTCATTCCAAACAACCATAAAGAAAGGAGGCAGGGTAGAGGGGTCATGACTAAAACACCAGACCCCTCTACCACCACTCCTCTCTAACCTATTCCTGCTTCATGCCTAAACAAAGAGGAAGGGATGGATGCATTCAAACACCCACACTAAAAACACCAAATAACCCTAAATCTGTCTGTATATACACCCCCCCAACCTACCTAACTTCCTCTCCTTGATTATCTCACATCCCTTATCACCACCCCTATCCTTTCACCCTTCCACTATCTAAATGAGCTTCTAACTTGCCTGTGCTCAATGCACCAAGCAGGCATATATGTACAACTAAGATTGCTTGGCAAACTAAATTTGTCACTCAGAACAGCATGCCACTGCCTGATGAAATCTTTATTTCAAACAGCCATAAAGAAAAGGGAATAGAGGAATCCTAACTAAAACACCAACAGCCCCCAATCACTGCTCTTTCTTCTAGCACCCTTCTTAAATAGAACCCGAAACCTCCTGCAATGTCGATGAGAATTAAATAAATTAACTGAACCCCATCCTTCCTGTACCATAAAGGAGTCGTATCCAATAATTCGGTATATGTCAATAAAGTAACTGCTCTTGCTAGTCTATGATTTAAAAAATGCAAAGCTACTTCCACAGCCTTAAAACATTTAGCCTGGCTTTGAACTAGCCAGGTCACAATTTCTAACCAAATAAAACTACCCGTGGAAACCTCTGTCTCAAAATAACAAAATCATGCACTATCTGCAATAACGATTTCCGTTTTGACACCAAACCTAAATAATTTCTCCCTAAGTAAATCTGCACAACCTTGATATTATCCTACCACAAACATAACAAGCTTATCTTATCCCAAAACTGTCTCCAAAGCATTCCTCTAAAACCCAACCAAATCACCTCCAACTTCAATGGGTCAAATCCTAACATACACTCATGCAGTCTGATTTCTGCTTACTTCTCCACCCAGTACACAAAAGAATGACTAAGAACAATAATGTTGCCGCATTTTAAAAAACAATGACATAAAAGCACTAATCAAAACATTTTCAGTAAATGTGAGTTTCAAAGGAAATTTACTGTTGCTCATGCCAAGTCTGTTTTCAATGTGAATGTTTTGTTTTGTTTTGTTCATCAAATTACTTTATTGTACTTGCTGCAAAAATTGTTTAGCAAGAGTTTAGATTAAATCCAAATATCAGTGATCATTGTAAAAGCAAAGAGCAAAATAGTATGCATACTGACAGGTTTGAACAGGGTTTTTTAGTAAATGGGGCAGCCAAGTAATGTGAAATTACTATGGCTATTGAGGGTTACATTACCCTGCGTGGGGATCCATTTGACCATGATCCAGCTCTGAATGATGCTGTAGTGAATGTTAGCAGTACCAGTGGTATTTCAAGAAGACTTGTCTTACTAACCTATAAGCAGTGCACTTCCTAGTACCCAGGACTGTATTCAACAGTAGTAGTGCATAGTTAATTAGTTAAATTGTATGTATATCTATTGTGATATATTTTTCCATACACAATTAACTACTTATTGTAGAAGAAAATAGTCCACTGATCCTCTGATACAATGTAATAATTCATATCAAGGCGTGATTTATTTAAAACACAGGAATCTTATTTTTAAGTTGTTGTAGTTATTTTGGAAGACGTATACTATGCTAACCAAGTAAACAAATCTGTAATGAAATCCCATGTTTCTAAAATGTATCTGTGGTCTATCAGTAGATCATGAAACTCTTAAGTGAACATTAAGCATTAGCAAAACACAAAGGGGTTAGACAAGATTTATTGCAAAGTTAATGGTTTCTTTTTATTGCAAAATGTTGCTTCATTTAGGAGTCAACACAAAGGCAACCACTGCGGACTGCAATCCTTTACCAATGTGAGAAAGTGAAATTTACAAGCGCTCATATGGATTCTAGCCGATAATGTCTCTATGCATTCCATTGCATCCTTGGCCTTTTAAACAAAATGAGCTACAGTTAAAATGCCCTCCCCTAATGGGCACCCCCGCTGAGGACATTGTTATGTTGCCACTAAGGACAAGGACGCAGTACAGCTGGATATGTAAACAGGGTCATAATCCGGCTGAATGAACTCTTCTGTTTGGCAGAGTTTGCAGTGTTGTTAGCATATTGTGCCAAAGGAATAACAAAGCCATCATTTCTAAGCATATTCATGGCATCATATTAATGAAGAAAATTTCCAGAAATTGCTATTAAGCAAGAGCAATTTCAGAAAACAGTTTTAAGAAAGAAATGTTCCAGATGACCCTTTTTATCTGTTCAAAATAAACTGTTCAACAGAACATATTTAACAAAGACAAATAACATGCTTCTTTATAAGGACAGGCTCTGTTTTTCTTTTCCCCTTTTTGTTCTGTAGTCATTTATAATTAAAGTGTCTCCAGCCATCAATGTTCTTTAAAAAAAAGATAGCAACATCTACCTCTTGTCTGCTGCCTTGTTGTTATCTGCAATAAGTTAATTAATTTATTCACATAAGAGAATTTTATATGATAATAAAATGTAAGAACAAGAAATAAAGCAGACATGTTTGTTAGAAGAAAAGTCTGGGTGAAAGCTATTACATATAGTTTTGCAGCATGAGTTTCAGATATGATTACTGGCATAGATTGTTGAAAGTTATGAAGTTGTGTATATTTTCCTTTCTCTGTCTCTCACTCTCTTTCTGTTTTGGAAGGGTGTACACTTGATAAGTTATCATAGTACATTTTAGTCAAAATTGCAAGCAGATTGAAGGTTAATTATATAGTTCTCTCTCTCTCTCTCTCTCTCTCTCTATATATATATATATATATATAAAGAATCACTGCTCATAAATTACTTTGCTTAAGAGTGACTATGGAGCTCTGGTTCTAGCTAAATGATTTTCTAATAAAGAACATGTTCATTATCGACTAACAGACTAAAACTCAGGACTATAGAACATTTAAAAGTAACATGTAGATTGATTTTTGCAACATGAAGATTCCTCAAAGTTCTCCTGATATACTAACATGAGATCACTTCATTCCCACCTAAGGAGAAAAATCTGAATGTATGCATTTCTGTAGAATGTTTCTTCTGGCTACAATTCAAAAATGGTTATAATTTGTCTTGGCCCAGTATCCAAGAGTACATAAAGATCATATTACTTTTGACATTATGTATTAGACGAGTGTCCTATTTGTCACAAAAATGTTGAAAACAAGACACAGACACTGCACTTGTAAGCTGGCCTGCTGGTTCATTAATAGAGCATCTGACTGGGCTGCTAGTGAGCCACATTTGACCAGCATCATGGAAAGATATGGAGTTAGCTGGGAAAGATAGGCTTAACAGGCTAGATGCAGGCTCACTGTTCTTGGGGATGAAGTAAACATGCATGCCTCTGTTGTACTACTCTATGGTGGAGGATAGGGTGATAATTCAATGGGTATCAGTTATCACTGTGATAAAAAGACCACTTTTGCAAGGTGCATAAGAAGTGCAGATCTGTGTATCACTAGAACTACATGCTGAATCCCAGGGAGTTGGGGTGTAGTTCAAGAAATGCAACCAGGATCACAATAGTATAGTTACCTGTAATCAAGAGTGAACACCATATATATCTATGTATATCCATATCAATCTATCTAGCTAGCTAGCTACCTAAATCTATTTATATATATCTAGCTATATCTATCTATCTCTCTCTCGTTCTCTCTCTCTCTCTCTCTCTATATATTATATATATATATATATATATATATATAGATATTGTTCATCTCTGCAAGAGGATGTTCATGCACCAAAGAAAACTGCATTGCTTATGTGGGGCAGAGTATAATGAGCTTTTCTATAGGCAGTGTATTTAAAGCCCACTTTGCAAGCACTACTGACACTGTGCCAGTAAATTTCAAAGTTTTATTTGTATCAGTATAAGTATAAGCATGTTACATCCAAAGTACACCCAAAGTACTGCTAAGTTTCATTCAACAACGTGCTTCTATTCTCTGTTGCCAGTCTTGGTCTATCTCTTTGGCGAACAGATGGATGTCCCCCACAAAATCTAGTCACTTTTAGAAGAATGAAGTATTCTGTTGTGCTTAAGAGTACTGGACATCACCATTACCACCCTTTTAAATTGTTGAAGGTCATCCTATAATGTATCCTTTTCATGAATATGAAGAACTGCAAGTCATCAATCAGTACTATGGTTTGCAATGTGCTAAGTGAGTTTTTACTAAACACGTACTGCAGTAAGAACGTAATCACTTCCTGCTGTATCTGTGGGCTGTCTGTTATTGTGACAATCTCAGTAACTGACTGTTGAATGAAGGTAAGTGCACTAAGCATCTGGATGTGTTAGTCACTAGCTGGTGTTTATAACTGCAGAAGGGTCTACTTCACTTTATGGAAAAAACAGGATATCGAATGGCTAAATATCGAACTGTTAATATTGACTCCTGAAACATTGACACATGGAAGTTAGTGGGAAGTCAATTATTTAAGATTGGGGTACAGTGGGGATCGTGGAATTACCCTTTACCCCACTGTAATGTGATATCCGAGTTCATATAATTAATGCACAGGGTGTTTGAGGGGTGCAGTGGAGCTTGCACCCTTTGCAACCTAGAAAAAATATGTTTTAAGTTTGAATTTTAGTGTTGCTTTTCTAGGTTTCATGTTTTTGTTTGATATGTAGTCACTTGATCTTTTGAGCAGTCAAGTATCTGAAGTAGCTCCACTATGGGAATAAGAAAATAGGGTCCCTGGTGCATGTAGGTATTAGTATATATGTCTACAAGCGTGTGTGTGTTTGTGTGTGTGTGTGTGTGTGTGTGTGTGTGTGTGTGTGTGTGTGTGTGTGTGTGTGTGTGTGTGTGTGCGCGCGCGTGCGCATGTTTGTTTGTGTATTTATCACACACCAGTGTCTCACCTGTCAAGCCCTTAAGGCAAAACACAAAACCAAACATATTAGTTATAGGTGATTCCATCAAGAGACACACAGATGTCCCTTTCACCAGGCTGGATAAGGAAAAGGTCATGGTCAGCTGTCTGTCAGGTACCAGGATCAGTCATATCACACATTCACTCAAGTCTCACCACAAGTATTGTTATGACTCCATCATAGTCCATGTTGGTGTGAATGACTTGAGACATACTTTTCTGGACTATATGAAGAGAGACATGATTGAGCTCTAGGACTATCTATCTCAGGCAGATATGTCTCTAGCCTTAAGCAGCATTTTACCTTCACCTAGGATGATGCCTCAATACAAATAGAAAATTACTGATTTCAATAATTGGCTTAATTTGTGGTGTCATTCTAAGGGGATCCAGTATCTGTCAGCCTTGGATGACATGGTCGATAGACCTTGATGCTTTGCCAGCGATGGGCTTCATCTGTCACCCCTGGGATTTTGGCTAATGGCTAAGGCTTTTGCTATCCCCATAGTGCTTTTTTTAGGCAGTGTCTGAAGTACAAAATTCCTGATGTAAATATTCCATCTAAAAACAACCTTAAGATAATGCTGCTAAATGCTAGGAGAGTTATCATGAAACTGCACTCACTGGAAGCAATCCTTACCTTGGAAGACACAAACATTTGTGCAGTCATGGAGACTGGTTCAAGGCTGTGGTGAGCATCCCAGCCATACCAGGTTGCACCTCCTTCCACATGATTAGACCACAAACTGAACATATGAAAACTAAAAAAGTCAGTGTATCAATAGTCATTAAAGATAAATACACCTCCAGACTGGTTAGACAGTATGATTCCCTAGAGATACTTTAGGTGCAATTAACTGTTGGTAGGATATCTGTCCAAGTCATTGTCAGTGTAGGACCCCATCCATGAATCTGGCCAACCACTTTGCCTATTTAGATCTGCATGAGTCTATCCAGATATATCCAAACACTATGGTTTTGGGTGACTTTAACTACGCATCCATTGACTGTGTAAATTACTTGTGCTCAAACTCACTTGCCCAAAGGTTCCTCGAGTTTGTGAACTCCAATGCCATGGGCCAGCTTGTGGACACCCCAACTAGTGGTGCCAACATCTTGGATCTGGCACTTACCATTATGGGGGAGCACTGTATCACCCCCACTGTGAGGTCTTCCCTTGTCAGATCTAACCACAAATCAGTCTCATTCAAAGTAACTATACCACCAGACACCCCCACCAGCAGCAACTAAACTAAAAAACTTCTCCAAAGCAGATTATAACCTCTTACGGGATGGTACAAATAGCTTCACTGAACCTCCCCTCTCAGATGAAACTGGCATCTGTGCCATGTTCTACACCAATGCTTTATACAAACACCTGTATAACTGCATTGACTCAGCCATACCTGATATGACCAAAACAAATTCCTCAAGGAAGAGCAAACCTGCTTGGTAGACGACTGCCATTAACAGGCTTTTCAATAAGAGGAAGAAATTGCTGTCTAAGAGTAAGAAGGAGTGATCCCTAAACAGGAAACACTCCCTCCTCAGCTAAAACAAGCAAATAAGACTTCTTGTGAAGTCCTCCAAAGCAAACTACAAATCCAAATTAGCTTCCTCAACTAAAAATAACCATAAGGCATTCTTTAGTTACATCCATAACCTAAAAAAAAGGGCCCAGATTTGTGTTGAACTGGTAGTTCGTGATACCACATATACTGAGCCTGTGGACATAGCTAACCTGTTAGCTGACAGGTTCTGTGAAAACTTCACTCCCCTGTCCCCACCACATGTACCCCATGACATACCTACCACCTGTCCCTTACCTTGTATCTTTAAAGAGCAGGTTGCAAATGCCCTCTCTAAGGCCAAAAACACAGCATCTATGGGACCTGATAACATCCCAGGCTGCATCCTACATGTGCTTCAACAAAAATTAGTCACACCATCGGGTACTCTTTTCAATCATAGTTTAAGCACCGGCTTCAACCCAGCTGAATAGAAAATGGCCACCATTATCCCCTTGCACAAAGATGATGTTTCCACTAACCCTGGGAAGTATAGGCCCAATTAGCATGACTAGCTTTATCTGCAAGGCCATTGAGCAAAGCATCATGGACCTTATCAACAAAAATATAGGTTATTGCCAAACACATGACCCTGCCTAGTTTGCATTTGTCAAAGGGAGATCATGCCTGTTAAACCTGGTGGACTTCCTTGAGACAGTCACCAAGGCCCTGTATGAGGGGAAATATGTGCATACAGCCAAGCTAGATTTAGCCAAGGCTTTTGACACTTTCCCCACTCAGGCATCATTGACAAACCCACCCAGCTAGGTATCAACCCTTATATCATCAGATGGGTCACTAACTGACTCACTGATAGATCCAATATAGTCAAAATAGGGGAATCTACCTCCAACAGCAGACCTACATACATACATACATACAAATATTTCAAGCATGGGCATTAATGCCCTTCTATCTTGTCAATATACTAAAACACTTGTTCCCATAATAAGTGTCCAGGCTGTTCTTAAAAATATCTAAACTAGTAATTGCTTTAATGTAATTTTGTAGTCTGTTCCATACATCAGCTACTCTGTCAGAGAACCAATTAGTACACTTCTCATTCCTATAGAATCTTCTACATAGGTTGTCTGATGATTTTGTTGCACTTTTTGATAACCCCAAACACTCCCAGAGGTAGCTGTCTCTAAATGCCCTATACACCTGAATAAGGTCTCCTCTTAGATATCTGTAACATACACTGTACACGTTCAGATACTTTAGTCTTTCATAATAACTTAAATTTTCACATCCATGGATGCCCTTGATATATTTTTGTTGTACTCTTTCCAGTTTACTCAAGCTTGTTTTCTTATAGGGTTTCTATATTGTTATTCCATACTCAACTTTGGGTCTAATGTGACTAAGAAACAATGACATCATTATTTTTGATTTCCTAGACTTTATAAATCTTTTTATACAACATATAGTTCTATAACTATCATTAACCAATTGGTTGACATGATTAGAAAAACTCTAGCTGAATCTATCCATATACCCAGGTCCTTAAATGAGTTTACAATTTCAATCACTGTGTGCTATATTAAATATCTACCTTTCAATTTATGTCTCCCAAATCTCATATGCTTAGTTTTTGATGTATTTACCAGCATATTATTCTCCTGTGCCCAAATGGTCAATTTAGTCAAGTTATTTTGCAGACATGCCTTATCTGTAACACCTGTAATAATTTTACCCAAATTCAGGTCATCTGCATATAGATTGTAGAACACCTCAGATGAAAAAGTTAGGTCTGAAAGATACAATCTAAACAGCTAAGGGCATAGGACAGAGCCCTGTGGGACATCTTGACTGTAACCAAGGATTTCACCTGTCCAGTTGTTGTATGATACTTGCCATGCCCTGTTTGTAAGCCATGCAGCTATCTGTCTTATCAACAGTACATCAATACCTTGTTGTTCTAATTTACTGATCAGTTTTTTGTGTCTGATCCTGTCAAATGCTGAAGTTAAATCTATATAAATTACATCACAGCACAATTTTTCATTCATAGCTGGCATTATATTGTTATAGAACATCATGTTACAGGTGGTAATAGATCTGTTTTCAACATATGCATGCTGATATATAGTTTAAAGTCCAAACCTATCCAGTTCTGACAATAACTTATCCAATATTACCTTCTCCTTTATTTTTCCACAACTTGAAAGTAGACTTAAGGGTCTATATGACTCTGGGTTTGTCCTACTCCCCTTTCCCTTAAAGACAGGCTTAATAAGCACACATCTCCAGTCCTGAGGAATCTCCCCATATTTATATGACCTAGTGAATAACAGATATAATGGTACTGTAAGTTCTTGCTGAAGTGTTCACTGGTCATTGTTACTAATTCCATCTCCTCCCTGCGCTTTGTTTGGATCCAGTTTGAACAGTTCTTTTTCAGTATAATCTAATTTGATTCTAGTATCTGGAGTTAACTGGATGTCACTCAGAAAACTTATCACCCCTTTAGTGAAGTCAAACTATTTTGCATAAGATTTTGCAAATATATCTATAATTTGTTGTGTACTAGAATAAATTTTAGAATCTACACACAGTTTATCAATTTGTGCGTCTTTACTCCTTCCACATCTTATGTATCTATAAAAAGGTTTCCTGTTATGCTCAATATCTTTATATCAATTTTCTTTAATTTTTTCTTGATCTTGTCTCACACTATGCTTAATCTGTTTGTCCAGCTTGTTTATTTCAGTTTTCAAAGTTGTAGTTTGACTTCTCTTCCATTTCTCATTTTTTTTGTCTCTCACTTTAATCAGATGTCTTGTTCTTATGGAAATATATCCTCCTGATGTTGTATATTTAGATCCTGATGTTAAACATGTTTTTGATTTTTTTGTACTCAATCAATTTCTCTTTCAAAACTTTCCACATTCCAACTGCATTTTTTTCACTGAAAACCTTGCTCCAGTTAGTTTTACACAGTGACTGTTTTGC
Organism: Protopterus annectens; assembly: GCF_019279795.1. Lineage (NCBI taxonomy): Eukaryota > Metazoa > Chordata > Ceratodontiformes > Protopteridae > Protopterus > Protopterus annectens. The sequence continues at coordinate 754,152,785 of NC_056730.1, read as the reverse complement.
TTCCAAATAATCTGTAACTAACCTTCTGTGCATTGGCTTAGATTTCAGTTTAGCAGAATTATCTAGCAACAAATTAACATTTATAACCCCATGATCACTGCACATCAATGGTGGTAAAACTTGACTTGAATTTACAGTAATTTGTTTGGGAACACAATGTCTAGTATGTTCTGTCCCCTGGTAGTTTTTTTACAATATGAAGTGATTGTTGTTCCTGAATATATGCAGTGAATAATTTCCTTACTAACGTAGTTGAAACAATATTATTCCAGTCTGTTTCTGGTAAATTTAAGTCCCCCAGCTAATATTATTCTTCCCTCCTGTGTTTCTTGCAAGAAATGTATGAATTCCTCTGCGTCATTTGCGCTTGACTTTGGCATTCTATACATTCCGACAATTGTTATATGTTCCAGGGTTGTCATAGTTACACAGTCTATAGTATTGGTATTATCACTGAACATGTAATGATCACAGGTCTCATAGCTATCTTTAATCCCTGTCATAACACCTTCACTTCCTGGGACCTCTACTGTTTGGAACCTATTTCTCTGAAGTATAAGCAAAACCTAAAGGTCTGTGGCTGACAAAGTTTGCTGATGACTACAAACTGGGAGTGGTCATAGAGTCTCCAAACAATGGCAACATCCTACAAGAAGGTCTTGCACAAACAAATGATTGTTGCCAAAATCATGCCCTTAAACTAAAGGCAAAAAATGTATTATCATCCCTTTCGGTAAGAGCTATGTTCCTGCTAACTGCCAACTACCACATCAATAGCAACACCTTAAGTATGCACTCTTTAGTGAGAGACCTAGGCACACAGTTTGACAGCAACCTTACCTTTGATCACCATGTCTCCACAGTGATAAGAAGGGCATTCTGTATTGTTCATCTCATAAGTAAGGACATTGCCTCCTGAAAAAAAGAAGTTATAACCTCCCTGTATTCTTCCCTCATCAGGCCAATAATTTAGCACAACACCCCTTTTGGTATGTACCTTTTCAAGTGACTGCAGCAATTGGAGAGACCACAAAGGCTCCTCACAAGGAAAATGCAAGGTCTTCAGCATCTGTCCTATGTGGAGCATCTAAAATCACTGTCACTTTATTCTGTTTCATACAGATTACTCAGAGGTGATCTTTGCCTTGCATAAAACGTCATCTCTGACCCTGCTTTACTGGAAATGCTGCATATCCGTAAGTCAAATGGTACATTGGTTACTTGCTCTAAAGACCTTAACCTGGTATGTGACATTAATAGAACTTGCTGGAGGGACAGATTTGTCTCCTAGAGGTTACCACACCTTTGGAACAGACTCTCACTTCATATCAAACAGAGCACCTCATTGGCCCTTTTCAAATGCACTCTGGACAACTGGGTGGGTAACCATAAATTCACCCCAGGAGTTCCACCTGTGTCCCTCTTGGACAGAGCAATAGGTGCTGATCATGGAAATAAGGGAAGAACTTGGCTAGGCTTGTAAGGGTCATAGGGCCATTATCCTAATAACTTCTTATGATCTTATTATCCTATATATAGCTATATATATATATATATATATATATATATATATATATATATATATATATATATATATATAAGTTATTCAACATAATTGAGACTTGGTTCTTAAAGCATTGCCTCCTTCTAAATGCTAAAAAAACAAAGCTCCTACTCTTTGCACCTACCAGTAAGTCCTCCCCAGCAGATTTCTGAATTAGTTCCAATAGCGGTACCCTCATATCCCCAGACTCCACCACTAAACTGCAAGGAATTACTATTGATAAAAACCTTAACTTTGACAGCCATATAAACAACACTATAAAATCTGTAAACAAAAAACTTGGCTCCTTATACAGAATCAAACCCTTCTTAACACAATCAGCAAGGACTAAAATTGCTCACTCTCATTTAATCTCAACTCTTCTCTATGCCTCACCCATTTACACTAACCTAAAAAAAATAACCTTACCAAACTAACTAATTCCTACAATAGTATTGCCCGATTTGCTACTGGCAATTCCTTTAGAACCCACCACTGTCTGAACCTACTGCAACTAGGCTGGCTAGAACTACAAAATCTTCTGGTATTTACGCAACTCACTATTGCCTACAAGCTATTTTACCAACCTAACACTACTCCTATACTCTCTAACCTCATCATCCCCTACAAAAACCTTCACTCACTACGCTCCTCTAACAAACTTCTAGCCACCATAACAAAGTCCAACAACAAAGCAGGTGATTCCTTGTTCTCGAACACTGTAGGTAAATATTGGAACCTTTTACCTATAGAACTTACCTTACTTCCCTCTCTGCTTCTTTTAAACAAAACCTCAAAATCCACCTGAGATCCATTGGTTATGCCCCTGCAGCATTCCAGATTAATCCTTTCATTCTTGACTTCTCACCTCTCTCTCTCTCTCTCTCTCTCTCTCTCTCACTTTTCTTCCTAAACCCTGCTGCATATCCCTGTAAGGACCGAGCTGTAAATAGTATTCCCTAAACTACCTATTGTACTGTTATTTTACCTATGTATTATATGGTTTATCGATTTGTCATATTTTGTCAGACACTGTTTAGCAGTCATATCTTTTATCCTTTATACTGTGTATATATTGTTTTGTATATTCTTTTATGCTTATATTGGAGCTTTTCTCCTCGGGCCTCTACTGAAAATGGAAATATATCCAGCTAGACTAGCCCGGTTAACAAATGTAAAATAAAAAAAAAAAAAAAAAAAATATATATATATATATATATATATATATATATATCTATATATATATATATATATATATATATATATATATATATATCTATCTATATATATATATATATATATATATATATATATATATATATATATATATATATAGATATATATATATATATAGATATAGATATAGATATATATATATATATATATATATATATATATATATATATATATATATATATATATATATATATATATATATATATATAGATAGATATAGGATAATAAGGGGTACAGGATGTTTCGATCCTAGACAGTTTGATCCCACTGAAATGGCAAAGCAAGAAAAAATAAGCCACAGATATTCTGACATAAAGAAAAAATGTTATATACTGCTCATGCATCCACATAGTTACTGAGAATATGTCAAAGATTGGCTCAAAAAAATAAATAAATAATAAGTCATGAGGATATATAACTGCTTTGTGAAATACAACCACGATCATCAGACAATAAAATTTTGGAGATGTGACAAAAGAACATCTTATAACTGTAAAATGAATAAAAAATGTATTTCATTTTAATTTTAAAGAAATTATTTATAGTAGATAATAGATTAGTTAACATAACTAATAACATACCTGTAGATGGATTAGACTGTATTGTGCATATGTTTGTCTTTATGCTCTGCAATCAAGTCAAGTCCACTGCAGCACTTCTTCTTTCAGCTTTTCCCAGTTAGGGGTCGCCACAGTGGATCACTTATCTGCTCATGATTGGCAGTAGAGTTTTTACAGTGTCGAGTTGCTAGCCCAGCACCCAACCTTCCACGGAAGGCACACGCATGCACACACTCATACCTAGGGCCAATTTAGAGTGTCCAATCCACCTATAGCATGTCTTTGGGATGTGGGAGAAAATCGGAGTATCCGGAGGAAACCCACGTGACCACAGGGAGGGCATGCAGACTCCACACAGAAGGCAGCCCAGAAGAGGATCGAACCGGAGAACCTCTTACTGTGAGGCGACAATGCTAACCACTGCACCACCGTGACCGCCCCAAGTCCTCTGCAGCACTACACACTCTCAATGTTGCTAGAAATCATTTGCATTTACTCATACATCCATATCCACTTTCCTGAGGTTCTTATGTGCTTTGATAGTGGACGGTGGGAAATGGTGAAAACTGCATGTTGCTGCTTGAGCTTTGGTGGCAGTATACATGTTCAAGATGAAGAATGTATATTAACCTGAATAAAAAATTGATTTCATTTAATTTTAAAGAAATTATTTACAGTAGATAATAGATTAGTTAACATAAAATAATATAAAATAAAAAAAATATATATTTAATTGATGGAAAACATATGTTATAAAGTAACAGTAGTCATAATATGTTAAAACATAACACTAGTTATTATATGTTAAATATTAAATGTTATATTTATACAAACCAATGTAATAATTAAATAAAATAAAAATATTATAAAAAATTATAAGAATATATTTGGAGGCAAATAGTCTGGGTTCAAATAGTCCGGGATCGAACTGTCCACTAAAAAATCACACACACGCACCCATATATATATATATATATATATATATATATATATATATATATATATATATATATATATATATATATATAGGTCTACCTGACAACGCCAAAAGCTGATAACGCAGACGATGAGAAGACCGAAAACTGGGATGACCGACGGATGAAAACCCCGACACTGAGAACCTGAAATATTTCAATAGGTTCATAGGTTCATAGATTAGTACTAGGCTAACTGCCCTTGTGGTCCATTTTCAGCCTAGCCAATTACCCCATGTGAGAATCAAACCTTGCACCTTATGCTTAACAACTTAACCATTATGCCAACCTCCCATATAATAAGCAATGTGTTAGAGGGCATGAATGTGGTGATATTTGTATGAATGGTATGCCATTGCATTGCCCAGATAAAGAGACATGACAGAAGATTTGAGGCAGAGTTTCCAGCCATTAAAAACTCAGGTTTGACATTAAATGGAGGCTAATGTAGTTTTGGTGAACCTAAAATCCAGTATTTTGGTTAGCATAAGCATTAATGGAAGCAATAAAGACTCAAGCAAAGTCAAAGCCATATTATAGCCAAAATGTCCAGTCCGTTTAACTTAGCTACATAGTGCCCCAGACATGATAGACTTCTTGGTCAACTTTATTAGATTTATCAAGAGTGCTACAACCAACATCAGACACAGTAAAAAAAGATGTATCCTGGTCAAGTAGCAATGCTTAAACAAATACTGATATCTGCTTTAGTGATCACCAAATAATGAATCAACAAAACAACAATTGTAAGTGCTGATGTCAGTAGTTGTGGTCTGTGTGCAGCTTTGTCCTAGATGGATGGACACAATGTAAGACCCATTTTCTAGTGTTACAGACTGTTAATTGATACAGCACACAGACAGTCACAAAAAGAAGAGTGTTTTGCAATTTTTTTGAATATCAAAAGCTGTTATAATAACTACTGGAGCAAATGGGCTTGAAACACTAGACTGAGAGTAATCCACTGGTTCTACTGATTAATTCCTATCATCAAGACAAAGAACCACCAAGGTACCAGAGGCTGCTTTTCAGATTGAGACATTTTAAAGCTAGCATGATTCAAATACCTAGAAAGCAACTGAATGAGACTGACATTGAGTCATGAAATCCAATACCTTACCAGACACAATTTGATACCAAAGAAGACATTTGCAAATATGTGCAGAGTATTATAGAAACTCAATCAGTAACCACTAAAAGATTTTACAAACTAAAACAAACTACCAATCATGAAAATAAGCTACAGATGGTCATTAAACATGGAAGAGATGAATGACTTAATGGCTAAACACAGACAAAGCATCAGTTTGCTACTGTACTATGTCAGAAATGGTATACCTTCATTACATTGTGCCAAAGTGATAAAACAGTTTCATGTAGAACATCATAGTCTATCAAGGTTAATTGACATAAAAGAGCCAATATGTCAGTGTGGGAATGAAATATCAGCATGGGCACTGAAAAGCTTTTTGTGGATATTTCTGCTTTACATAACACTTAAACTATCCCTGGAAAAGAGACAGACATTACTTTTCACTCCATTACTTCAATGTACATTGCAGAAAATAGTTGCTGCTCTATGAGAGTCCATAGAAAACTCTTAAAATTAGTGGTTCTTCTCTTAGATTACTAAAGCTTGAGTTATTCTCCCTTTCATATCCAACTGCTTAGTATACACTGAAACGTTTAGGTTATTAACCCATTTTTCCATCTTACTTGTAAACTCTGCAATATCTGGTCCAAGACCACCAATTATTGGAGAGCCCATATTCTGAATCTCATTAGTCATCCTGGGATTAGTGCTTCTGCTTTGCTCCTGGTGAGAGAACGAACACAGGTAAATTATTTCCTGGAGACTGCTGAGCACCAGGAAGCCTAATAACTGCTTCATAGGTGCCAGAAAAGTGTGCTTATATTTTGTCCCTGATGAGAGCATTGATTCCTGACAGTCTCTGACTGGGCAGTGAGTGTATGTGTGGGACCTTCCTGCTGAGTGGTCTGGTTGCTATTCAAACCATCTACTAGGAAAAGGCTACAACTGTTGACCACAAGAGATACTGTGGCCTACTTCTCATCTTGATATTGGTGCTACTGTTTTGCTTTTGGTGAGAGAAGAAGCAAACAAGCATTCTATCCCAGCAGCATGAAGCTGTGATGAAACCAGCACTAATAGTAGTCAGGTAGTAGCCAATTAAATGAATCCCCACTATTCATCATTCTTCACAAAGGTAATTCTTTCTTTCAGTAAGTACTGCTCAATTAACTGATGTCTAACCTAATTTCTTAATTTCTCCCTAAATACATCATCCATAAATCATCAGGGTCTACTTTAGTAATTTTGCCTCAAGTGTTTAGCAGTGGCTTGTATAGACATAGGCATCGTCTGCTGACATTTTTCCTGTTAAAGCACCCTTGAAATTTCACCAATACCTGGTTGCATACAGGTCAACTAGTTTGCAGTGACAAACACTGCCCCAGAGTTGAAAAGCACATAATTCTTGTGATGATATGAGCTAGTGCCAGCATAGCCAGCTGGAGTTCTGTAAAGAATGATATATCCTTTGAATATCAAACTGATTTATACAAGATGCTTGTGTTCCAAATGTATTAGAACTATATGGGATTTGAATAGCAAACTGATTTGCACAAATGATTATGTTACAAATGTATTAGAACTGTATGGTATTTGAAAGTCAAAATGTGTTTGCAAAGTTGCTAGTGTTAAAATCAAAATGTCTTTGTAAAGTTGCTGTTAAAAATCCATCAACAGTGGGTCCTGCTGGACAGAGAAGGAATATACATGTTAGACTGTATGTATATATGTTAGCAAAGGACACTAGAAGAGAGGTGGTTAAACAGCTAGCTTACTTCTTACTTGGGCCATGGAAGTGCTTATCTCACAGCTCTAAATAAGACCAGATATGGCATGTCTGGAAGAAGCCTTTGTTCATTAGCTCAGTATAAATTAGGGGAAGCCTCAGGCACTGACATAAACATTCGCAAAACTTTAGATATGCATCTTATCATATCTGTGCTAACATCCTGTCTCATGTTTCAAAGGGGAATAGTGTGGGAACCTTGAGTCAGGTGATCAGATGAGATCATTTTGCCAGCCATCTTGGAAATTTTAGATATTACAAAGAGAAATCTCTCAGTATTGAGTAGTCTGTCTTGGGCCTGACAACAAGGAGGACCATTCACCACATCTGCCTTGCTCTATTAAGTAAGTAGAGAATAGTACTTCTCCTAGATTCGGTTAGGAAAAATATAGTGAAGCTTAGATTAGATATTATTTTTATTTGTCTGAGTCTGTCCATCAATGTTATTTTCAATATTTCCTGTAATCTGAACTCTGTGGTTTACTGTAAATATATATTTAGTATTTTTCATGTTCTTTTATCATTTATTATTAAATATATTAAAACTTTTATTGCAGCTGGTCCTTTTAGAAAGTATTTAACCTTTGAGAATGTTTATATTTATTTGGTGATACTGTGTGGGCCACACCTGAAGGCCTATCTGTAATGGTCAACTACTACCATTTGTATTAATATCAATATTACACAGCATAATTGAACACCCTTTGTTAAGGGCCTTAGAGTGGCTGATTGTGGAGCGTCTGGTGGCAGAGATAACTACTTTATACTCTGGACAGAAGGGGACACAGCAGTAAATCTATGCCAGCCTTTCCCAGGGTGTGTGTGTGTGTGTGTGTGTGTGTGTGTGTGTGTGTGTGTGTGTGTGTGTGTGTGTGTGTGTGTGTGTGTGTGTGTACGTGCATGTTTATGTGTGTGCATGTGTGTGTCTGTGTCTCAGCTAATTGGAGCAGGGACATGAAGCACTGGTTTCACAGAGAGGGTGTTGGAAAACTTGGCTTTGGCACTTGGCTGAGGACATAAGGAGACAGAGAAACCTAGACCTCATGCTGAGTGTGTTCCTTGAATGCTCTTAAGGGAAATTGTGTTTGTTGCAGTGAGTTCTGCATCATAAAATACTGAGTGTATCCATTTGTATTCCAAGTGAATGTCCCTCTCCATTGTGAGTTGTGAGGATTCAAGCACCTTGATTACTGGCCCAGTGTGGATACATCACATATTGGTCAGTAGTGGTGTGGATATTGAACTTCTGTAGCCTGTAAGCAGTTGTCACTAAAGGTGTAATCTCAAGCAACCACAAGATGAACATTCAGAATTTCATTTCACAACTGTTCTATTTATTTTTGTTAGTTTAGTTCAGTATTCACTGAGAGTCGACAAAGATATCAGCAGAAAAAGATAGCAGAGGATAATGGGAAGCTGACAAAGAACCAGTTGGCCAAGGTGTGTGAAGCAAAATGACTGGTGTAGGCCAATATGACTAAAAAGGAAATAATAAAGCCTTAGTCACAGCTCAGATCAACATCCAGGTGAATAACCAGTCTGGTGATGGGAATTTGCAGCCCTGAAAACCAAGACAGTTCAACTTTTCCCCAGAGGACTTAAACATCTGGAGATAAAGAGACTTGAACTGGAGGCCAATTATTTGGAATTAGAATCACGAGAGAGACTGAGGTGTTTGGAGGCTGAAGAAAATGAGAAGCAGCATCAATATGAGAGGGAGATGCTGACTCTTTGCCAGGGTCATGGAGGAAATGAGGAAGGGAATAACTGAACCCCAGAAGCAACAAAGGTCAGTAAATTTCTTCCACAATTTACAGATGGTGATAATTTTGATAGTTTTATTCATATATTTGAAAGAGTATGTAAACAGCATAATGTTGACCAAGGGCTCTGGGTATAGTTCCTGACCTGCTTACTCCATGGTAAAGCTGTAACTACTGTTTCTAAATTGTCTGATACTGATTGATTAAACTATAATACAGTTAAAAATCTTTATTGGAATATTTTAATTTAACAGGTGAAGCTTACAGAAAAAAGTTTTGTGACGCAAGGCAGATGAAAGTATATGTGGTTATATTGCTGAACTAAGTACTTATTTTCATAGGTGGGTGAGTGGGTGTAAAATCACCACTCTTGAAGGGCTAGCAGACCTTTGGGTGAAGGAACAAGCCCTTAGCACTGTGCCTGAGGATATGACAATCTGGTTAGTAGACCAAGAGTGCAACTCTGCAGATGAGCTGGGGATAAACGGGATCTCTACTTAGCAAGCAGGGCATCACTGCACAGGAAAGGGATATCTAGTGCTGCACATGGATATAAGGGAACCCATGGTGGGCAGCTTAAACCACCCCAACAGAGTCCACCATGTAACAGGGGAAGCAACTAGTTCAGGTACAAGACAAGGATCAAGAGTTAAATGTTTCAAATGTAACCATTGGGACCATGTAACATATAGATGTCCACGGAGGCAGGGTGGGGAACAAAAGGTGGGGGAACCAGCAAGTGGGAATAACAGAATGCCAGTGTAAGTTGTCTGGAAACATCAGGGGTACCAAACTACAATTAGAGTTTCTAACCTATCTTGGTGGATGGAAAACAGACCACTGTCAAGAGAGAGACAGCATCTGATAAAGATTGTGAAGCCTTCAGAGGTTAAAGAGGAGCAGTACTTGATTGGGCAGTCCACTCCAGTCAGAGCTTTAGGAGGGATCCCATTCCAAATGCCATTGGCCAGGGTTCACCTTAACTGGGAAGGTGGAAAAGGAAACTAGCAAGTAGGTGTGTTTGAGGATATCCCTGCAGATGACTTGATAGGGAATGATTTTGATAATGCAATAGCTTGTGTGCATGCAGTGGGTCTGGTAGCCATGGGGAGACCCAGACAGACTGCCCCCTGAAGCCAGGACTGGGTGATGTGTCTAATTCAGTGAGGGAGCTACTCTGCAGCAGTAAGCCTGAAGATGAGCCACAGCTGCTGGCAGGTATTGATGTTCCTTTGGACACGGTGACTGAAAGAGCAGAGGTGAGTGGTAGTACCCAGGCTGACAGTGAGACACCACCATCAGAAGACACCATACTTCCTGTGGAAGGAAAGCTGAGAAAAGCCACAAAGATAGAGCTGAGATGGGCTCAGCTCTCAGATGCTACATTACAGGGCTTGAGGGAGATAGCTAGGGAGGCACCTGATTCTCAAGGCAAAGGAGACTCTGTATACTGGAACAAAGGGTTACTGTATAGACAGTGGATCCCTGAGGGAGGGCTAAAAGGTGATGTAATACAGCAGTTGGTAGTGCCTAGAGCCTACCGTCTGGCACTTCTAGCCATAGCCCATGACATTCCTTTTGCAGGTCATATAGGCATAAAGTGTACCAAGAGATGTATTATGCAGAACTTTTATTGGTCTGGGATTGTCAGGAAGGTAACAGGGTACTGCAGAACCTGTGAGTAGTGCCAAAATGTAGGCAAGGCAGGAGATAAGGTCAAAGCTCCTTTGATTCTTTGCCTGTGATTGAGAAGCCATTTTGGAGGGTAGCTATGGATATTGTGGGGCCTCTGAGTACCTCAAGCCCTACAGGGAAGAAGTATATTTTGGAGGTAGTAGATTACTAGATACCCTGAGGCAGTGGCTCTTTCCTCCATTGAGGGAGAAAAGGTGGTGAATGCTTTGCTAGAGATTTTCAGCAGGGAGGGTTTCCCAAGAGAAATACTGACTATCAAAGGTGCTAATTTCATATCAGACCTGCTGGCTTGTCTGTGGGAGTGCTGTGGGGTGAAACACCTAAAGACCACCCCCTACCATCCCAGACTAATGGTCTTGTGAAGAGTTAACATTCTACACTAAAGACCATGCAACACGCATTTGCAGACCAGTTTGTGAGAGAGTGGGAACAATATTTGCCCTATCTATTGTTTGCTTACAGAGAGTTACCCCAGGAATTCACAGGTTTTTTACCCTTTTAGTTTCTGTATGGGCATAGGGTGAGGGGTTCTTTAGATTTGATTTGTGATGTGTGGGAGGGTAAGTGTGAATCCCACAAGCAGTCTGTTGTGGCATACGTCCTAAACCTGAGGACAAGGCTCAGGGACCTCATGGAAAAGGTCTGGTATGACAGGAAATCTTGAGCCAGAGAGTATGCTGTGGGGCAGCAGTTGTTGGTTTTCATTCCTGTCAGACACAATTAGCTGCAGGCAGCTTGGAAGGGACCCTTTGAAGTAGTAAAGAAGGTCAGTGATGTTAACTACATGGTAGAATTGCTAGGCAGGGGCACAAATTTTACCATGTTAACATGATGAAACCTTAACATGATAGGGAGGCCCTAGTGCTAAGTATTTGCAGTAGGAGGCAGTTGGAGTCTGAGGGGCATCTATGGCTATGAGGATCCAGCCAGGAAAATGCCAAGTTATTAAGGTGGAGCTTAGGATTGCAGGCATATGACATGACAGTGCAACACAGTAGTGGGTTCAGCAATGCAAAAGCAGATGGGTCCTCAAGACAGGGAATAAGGTAACATATTTCCAGATAGGCTTATTTCTCAAAGACCATCTTTCTCAATGGTCACTTGAAAAACTAGCTTGAGTCTTCTAAGAGGGAGAGATGATATGGGCTAATGCCAGCAGAGCCAGCTGGAATTCTGTAAAGAATGATATGTCATTTGAATATCAAACTGATTTGCAGAAATGATTATGTTACAAATGTATTAGAACTGTATGGCATTTGAAAATCAAAATGTGTTTGTAAAGTTGCTAGTGTTAAAAAAGAAAATCAAAATGTGTTTGCAAAGTCGCTAATGTTAAAAAAAATGTATCAACAGTGAGTCTTGCTGGACAGTGAAGGAATGTGGCAAATCAAACTAAGAAAATCTAATGGTGTTACTGTTCAATGCTAGGAGTTTTAACAAAAAACTCCATTCCCCTACAGACTATTCTCACTTGAGCGAATGCTGACATATGTGCATTCACTGAGACATAGTTTAAAGCAATGGAGAACACACCAACAGTGCAAGGCTAAAATGCTTTTCACACATTTAGACCAACTACCACACAGATAGACACTAAAGGAGGAGATGTCTCGATTTGCATCAAAATAAATATACTTCAAAGCTGGTCAAACAGGATGATGCACTTGAACATGTTCAAATCCCCACAGGTGAAATCCCATATCACTTCCTTGGTATAGGTCCCCCCTCTATGACCCAGGAAACCCATAATACATATTTAAGCTTACTAGAAACACTCACCATCCACCCAATACCATATTCATTGGCAACTTTAATTACCCCACTATTAACTGGGAATCATTTATGGCACCAAACATGTCACAAAGATTCCTAGATTTTGTAAATGCAAACTCCCTGGACCAGATTGTCAATACACTGACCAGGGGCACAAACATAATGGATCTGATCCTAACTAACATGGGAGAGTGGTGCACACTCCTAAATGTAATCTCCTCTCTAGCACAGTCAAGCTGCTAAATGGTCTGATTTGAAGTAAAAATAAAACCCCAACTAATCCTGGAATGTTCAGGAGCTATTCTAAGGCTAACTCCCAACTATTAAGTGATAAACTGGCAAAATATCAACTTCCCATAAATCCTTAGAACACTGTTGCCAATGCAGAACTGTTCACAGAAACCCTATATAATCATGTTAACAGCTGCAGAGATGCAGCTGTACCCACCAGGAATAAGTACAGTATTAACTTAAAAACAAGCTATCCTGGTGGAATCATAGCATCAATAAGCTGCATTAAAGAAGTAATAATATCATGGCAAAAATTATGAGGTGTAGCACCCACCAGGATAAAAGCATTCTCATCACACTAAGCATACAACTCAGATGAAAAATAAAGTCTACCAAAGCCAACTTTCAGGTGAATTTGGCCAAGCACAATCAGAAGACATTCTTTAGGTAAGTCTGCAACCTCAACATCAATACACAATTGTGTGCAGCGCTCATTGTTAATGGTGTCACCTCTACTGAGCCAGACGATATAACAAACCTACTGACAGACAAATTTACCTCTGATTTTACCCCTTTCTCTCCCTCACCCTCCCCTGAGGAAATACCATCAAATATAACTGAACCTACTGTCTCTAGGGAACAGGTCCTAAGTTCTCTCTCCAAGGCCAAGAATACATCAATGGGCCCAGACAATATCGCAGGATGCCTTCTAAATAGCATGAAGCATGACCTATCAGACCTTCTGGAATTGCTATTTAATCATAACCTTCAAACAGCCTTTGTGCCTCACAAATGGAGAACAGTAACAGTCATCCCTCTGCTCAAAGATGGGCCATGAAAACTACAGACCCATAAGTTTCAATAGTCTCATATGCAAAGCCATGGAAAGAATTATCATGGAAATTATTAATAATAACATAGAAAACCTCTAGATACTAGATCAAACCCATCTTGGTTTCATAAATGGCAGGTGATGCCTACTTAACCTGGTGGATTTCTTTCAGAGGGTCACCAAATCAATGGATGAGGGCAAAATGGTTGACTCTGCCTATCTTTACCTGGCCAAGGCATTTGATACATTTACTCACTTGGGCATTGTTGATAAACTCAAGAGGTTAGGTATAAGCCCTTATGCCATCCAGTGGATATCTAGCTGGCTCTCAGACAGGGCGCATGAAGTTAGAATTGGGGAGTCTACCTCTACAAAGAGGCAAGTCATAATCAGAGTTCCTCAGTGATCAGTCCTGGGACTGCTCTTTTTTGGCGTTTACTTCTCTGAAGTCAAGGCAATGTCAAGGGCTTATGGCTGACCAAATCTGCATATGATTGCAAATTAGGACTAGTCATAGAATGCCACATTGACAGTAGTATTCTCCAGGAAGGGCTGAGACAGGCAAATAACATGTGTCACAGCCATGGACTAAAGCTAAGTGCCAAGAATGCAAAGAAATGCATTATAGTATCCTTCAGGAAGTTGTCCACTCCTGATAACTATCATATTGTCAAGTAATCCTCACTGTCGGCCCAGTAGTCAAGAACTTGGGGACACACATAGACAGTAATCTAGCCTTTGACCATCACGTGTCTACAGCAGTGAGGGAGTCATTCAACTGCAACGTGCAACTTATAAATAAAGGTATAGCATCTAGGTCCAAGGAGGTCATTGTTCCACTATATTCAGCATTAATCAGACCTATCATCAAGTACAATGCCCCCTTTGGTATTTACCTAACTAGGCACATGCAACATTTGGAATGTCCACAGAGGTTTCTCAAAAAATATGCAGAGCATAAGTAACATGTCCTATGCAGACTGCCCCAAACCACTATACCTGTATTCTGCCTCCTACAGCTTTTTAAGCAGAGATTTATGCCTAGCATACAAGTACATTGTTTGATCCCACCCTGATGGACCTCCTGCATATCTGCAAAATAAATATCACTAGAATCACCCATTTTAAAGACATAAACCTTGCTTGTGATAGATATAGGACCTGCTGGAGAAACTGGTATGTATCCCAGAGACTACCTATTCTCTGGAAAAGGCTCCACATCTATATGAAGCAGAGTTCCTCCCTATCACAATTAAAGTTCAGTATGGACAATTGGATGGGGAAAATTAAATTTATCCTTGGTTTGCCACCTATGTCTATAATGGGTACAGGCAGTCTGTAAATGGTTCATCTCTCAGGCTGCAACTTGTAAATGTTACATCTCCTAAGCACCTGCTTACACTTATCAAGGGTACCAGGACATGTCAGAGATTTGAACTGCATGATTAAGCTTAAAATGGCCCTAGTGGTCATTAGCCTTGTATACACCTATGAGCCTATGAAAGGCCTACCTTGTTGTAGTGGACTATTACTCTGGATTTATATATTTTGCTTGCATGGCCAACAGCTAGTCAACAAATTATCTCCAGGTTCAAAACAATGTTCTTTAGATATGATATGATATGATATGCCAATCAAATTAATCAGAGATAATGGTACACCATTTGTACCTTCAGATGTCAAGAAATTTACTTTGGATTATGGCTTCAGACATACTGCATCAAGGCATCACTATCTATTGTTCAGTGCAGGTGCTGAAAGAGTGGTCCATATAAAAAAATAAAGACTGGTCACTATCCCGAACCTCAGAAAACTCTTATGTCATATTCTACTACTCCACTCAGTGCTATTAGTGGAAGCTCCACACAGCTGATAGTTGGTAGACATAGCAGGACTACTACACCTATGTGAAATCAAAAGTCAGACCAAAAACTATTCCTTTCAAATCTGACAAGAAAAATTGCCAAAGAAAAACAGATACTTACAAACACTTGTATGGCAGGAGATACTCCACTCAGACTATACCTATTCCTTCCAAACTTTACCTGCTCATCAACCAGCCCAACTAGTGCACATATACCTGGATTGGGAAAGAAAATGGGAAAAAATAGGCATGACACTCACAAAAATCAGATAAACCATGATCCTTCATGTTTCAATCAGATGATGGTACGTTTAGTTAAGATGTACTCAGAGACATATCCTGATCATTGCTGAGGAGTCCCAGTCAGAAAACAGCATATAAAAGAGATGCACCCATGTTTTTGATCTAAAGATGATGAAGTTCTTAGCTCAGTCTAGATCTAAAGCAGATGTCAACCCCATTACTAATACCACCCATTCAAAACATTTTTGGGCTAGTTAAACATGGACCTGGTACTAAACACCATTGTACAGGGTAGTGGCCAATGGAGATACAGTCAAGTTAACCTGTTGATGGCAAAGCATTCCCTAGCTATGAAGTGAAGATACCCACTTCAAGATCCAGTCCCTGTAGAAATAAAATGACTCATGAATATTAATGAATAAATAAATTTAAAACCAATATAATAACTATATAAAAACCTATGTAAAATAGTTGTTTTGTTTGTGTATAGTTTTGTTTAAAATGCTCCGCACTTGGATTTATCAAATATGAATCACCAGTTTTAAGCATTATTTTACATAGGTTTTTATATGGTATCAAAGTGGTTATTATATTGGTTTGAAATTTATTTATTCATTAATATTCATGAGTCATTTTATTGAATGTTTTTATTGGTCAATCTGTTCATTACTAAGATATTTAAACTGTTAATCTACCTTTGACCCACATCTGATGAAGTGTTTGAAACAGAAATGCTGTATTTTAACTGTCTGCGTTTATGTGCTTACTGTGTGATTTGTGCACATATTAAATTGGTTTTAAAAGGCTTCCGACTGGCTTCTGCTCTTTTGGTACCTTGGATTTGGTTATTTGTCTCATTTTGGTACCTTTTGGTTGTTTTTTTCAGTTTAACTATATATATATATATATATATATATATATATATATATATATATATATATATATATATACACACAACTGCAGTGGTGGTGCTGCAGTAGCATTGTCGCCTCACAGTAAGACATTGTCCTGTTCAATTCTCAGCTAAAGCGTATTCTGTGTGGAGACATGCGTAAATGGGCTTACCTTCATTGAAGGTTATGCGTCAGGGCTGGCAACTTGGCACATAAAAATCTACTGTCAATCATTAGCGGACCGGAGTTCCGCTGTGGCGACCCCTAACCGGGAAAAGCCAAAAGACACAACAACAACAACATATATATATATATATATATATATATATATATATATATATATAGATAGATAGATAGATAGATATAGATATATATATATATATATATATATATATATATATATATATATATATATATATATATATATATATATATATATATATATATATATATATATATATATATATATACACACAAACACATACTCATACATATATATATTAAAATATATATTATACAAAATCACTGCACGGCTTTTCATGCTTTACAATGTTATTTCCAAATTTTTATACCTAAGTACTCAGTTCTCAGCTGCAGTCTCATAACTTGTGACCTGCTTAATCACTGCCATAACACTCCCATTATATCCAAGAGAAACCAGAAAGCAGATGTAGAAAGAAACTTTCAGTGAGTGCTGATGCCAACAACTAATTTTGTAGAAAATCACTTTCAACAATCATGGAATTTACACTTTTCTCCACTACTGCATGACTGTGGAGTTGCTACATATAAATTGGAGGGCGGGGGTTATGAGTGTTTCTTCTTCATGTAATGCAAGATGGCTTGTCCCCATATAAAAAAATAAATATTTGAGGTTTGCTGAAAGTCGCTGTCAGCAATTTAATTTTATGGTATTGTCTGTTGCCTAAATTTCCTTCAGTATGTTGACATGAATCATTTTCAAGTTCTGCTCCATGTATCCCCTACTTACTAAAATTCTTTTCTTGTGCTCAACACAATTTTTCATTTCTTTCGTCTTACCATTTCAAATTTACTGAGTTACCACAGCTGGATCCAGCACTAGACAACCTAGGCAGCTGCCACAACATTTAATTTTTAATAAAAAAATTAAATTACATGTCTTTTTTAACAGTGTTTTTTAAGAAAGCACTCTGTGTCTGTACATGCATTAGTACATGCACATCGATCTTCCTGCTACATTTAAACATTTCTGCTGCTTCTTCATTCCACACATGGAATTTAGAGTTGCTGCAAGGTTCCTTCAAATGAGACACTCCTTCCTTGCTGCTGTGAGCTAGGAAATTTGGTAAGAGAGAGAGAGAGAGAGTGTGTGTGTGTGTGTGTGTGTGTGTGTGTGTGTGTGTGTGTGTGTGTGTGTGTGTGTGTGTGTGTGTTTCTGTATGTCTGTGTAAAATGGCCAAGTTAGGGATGGCAGGTTAGATAATTCAATTTCTCAAGCCCTGTACCTAGGTTACAGAAGACAAGAGCCTGAATCCTCTACACCAACTACCACACTGCTAAAGGATGTGAGCTTCAGTGCATTTTCAAGGAACTGTGAGTTAACCACTGCTCATGCTAAGTCTGATTTCAATGTAAATTGCTTTCTTTTCCAAATGGCCATCAGTGTTTGTGCTATAAACTTTGAAATCAGTGTTAGTAACAGGACAGGTAACATACTTGATCTTGGTGTAGAAGGCTGTGGGTTCTACTCCCACACCATGTAGAAGGATTGCTTATACGACAGTGTAATTTAAGACATGATGGGCATGCTGCACTCCTAAGTATGTCCGCCTTTGGATGAGATGCCTAGTAACTCTAAACCTATTGCAGCATTAATAGCTTAATATTGTTTTAATGTAACATAGACAATTTATTTTTCAAGGATAGCAGACACTAAATTTGTAGATGAAACACTAAAATGCAAAGTTGCTTGCCATCAGCAGTCTCTTCATTAGTTACACATCTCTTTAATGTGGAATTATTTAGATGACTTTTACTTCTACGGAGATTGTGCATACTGACTGATATTGGTAGATTGTAATGATAGAAGTTGAAGTTGAAATATACTAAAATGTGGAGTTTTGGCATTATTGGTTCATGCATTTTGTTTCATTGCTTTCAGGACAAATGTTCAAACTACAAAGTTAAACGCACTTGGTGCTATATTATACAAGGAATATAATTTACTACAATCAGGAAGGTGATCCAAAAAACACATGTGAATGGTCCTAAATATGTGTGCAAGGGGCCTATGGTTTCATGAGCCCACAGGTAAACATAATGCTGGTTGCAATGCCATTTCAGGGGATGAGAAGTCAATTGTTACTGCTAACTCTGTTTTCATTCTGAGACTGTATTGTTTTGTTTAGCAAATGGCTATCAGTGTTTATGCTATAACAGTTGAAATAAAAGTTTTAAATTAAATCCAAATATCTGTAATCATTTTACAAGTAAAGAAGAAAATAGTATGTGCACTGACAGGTTTGAACAGTGTTTATGGTAATTGTGGAGAAATAGCCAAGTAATGGGGCACTGGAATGACTGGGGGGGGGGGGCTGCTTCTGGGCCAACAAGATCCATCCCTGTGCCAAGGGCCCCAATAAGAATGATCCAGCTCTGCCATTAGCCACTGTCCTTTTATGCTCTACACAGCCTAAAACTAGTTCTCCTCATTAGTTCCACCTGCATGTATTCTATAACCTCATGACCTCCACCTATAGTACATGCATTCTATAACCTCATGACCTCCACCTATAGTACATGCATTCTATAACCTCATAACTTCCACCTACAAGTATTCTATATCTCTCTTTCCAGCTTAAAATGCAATATATCCTTATTTCTATAGACTTACTTCTTTGTATATGTGGCTATTCATTTCTTTTGTCTGCCTTTCAACCAGCATTATTCTATCATATTTACTTTTGTATCCATTCTGAGCTGAGTTCTGAACCTTACTGTTTCTAATGCAGTGGCCTGGATCATGAAAGAACAGAATCTTGGACCAGCCCATCTGCCTGGGTAACAAATCAATAAAGAAACATTTTTATCAGGATATATATCATATGTGTGCTTATTGAAGGAATGAAACAAGTTACAAACATTTCTTTATTGTCATCTCGCCATCCAGTGCCCCATTCAGGAGTATCGGAGTTATTTCGCTTTTAATACTGGATGTTGGAAGGGATCAGAGGTTAAACAAGATGGAGAAGGTGCAGCAAACATAGGCAATGAGCAGATTATACATGCATCAGCAGCCAAATCTCACTTTGACTTAATGGGTATTATATTTACCTGCAATTCAGCTTTATAGGTAAGCACTGACTGTAGAACTGGACAGATAGCAGACAAAGCAGTCATGTGTCTATTGAGTAATATGGAGATGCTATCGTCAAGAATCACTTTGCAATCAAGATAAGAAAAAGAAAATGTGTATATAGCGTGGTCAACTAATTTCAACAAATAAAATAAGGGACATACATTCTGACAGAGGAATGAATTAAATAATGGAGAAACTGCAACCTAGATTTCTACTTTTGCAGAAATTAGTTTGTCTCAACATGTTTGTAATGAAAAGATGATAGGACAAGAATATAAGGAGCATGACTGTATTTGTAATAAAACAAGATGCAAAATATTTTCAGAAAAACTGGTTTATAATAAAACAAGATGCAAAATATTTTCAGAAAAACTGGTTTATAATAAAACAAGATGCAAAATATTTTCAGAAATATTGGTTAATGTGCATTTGCTTTAAGTGGAAAGAAAACTGTTAAATGTACTTTATATACATTTTTAGGATCTGAGTTGCTAATATTACTTGTTTTTATATATATATAATCATTGTATTTAACTGTAGTTTCAGCAAATTATAACATAGTAGTAGATTATGGAAACCAGAAAGGGATGATGACATTGTGTATAAACAACTGGCAAGAATGGAGGAAGATCAAAGGGCAAAGATTCATTGAGTCATACAAATGTACTTAGTACTGAGGTCTTAGGGGAGAAAAATGTAGACAAATGTAAATACAGTGTGTGGCGTCTAAGCTGCACATATCATTCCTTGTTTCACTTTGCAAGGTACTTCACCTCACTCACCCCATCTCTTATCTGACTAGACGTCTAATGTCTCATTGGTTGGATGAACAAGACACAGGAATCCTTCCAGACTGGATGCCCCAAAGATAAATAAATAAAGCAGAGAACAACTCTGTTTTGATGGTTACCCTATCAGAATGTCATATATCATTATATGCCTGACTTTTACATGCACTCTGCTTGTCTGCTAGGTACTTTGTTGTTCTGAGCAGACAGTGTCTGAAGCGTCTGAAAGTAGGGGCAGCTGAGGAAATTTGCAGCTTATCAAGAAATGGAGAAACCCAAATAAATGAAGGCTTAATTCTTCTTAAGAAAGCTTGATACATAGAATATACAGACTTTCTGGCAGCTTTTCCATAGCACAGATAGGCAGGGCTCAAGCACACTGAAATTTGCAGATGTACACATTTCATGACATATAGCAGATCTTTATTCCCTATGTAACACTGTACTCCAAATAACTTTGCCTTTTGTTTTTGACATGTTCATTTATTTCAAAAGGTTAAAAGATACGAGCCAAATCAAAGAGTGTGGAGCATGGCAACACTTGTGCTGTGAGATGGAACTAAAAAGTTTATACTAATAGTTGAGAGGTGTGCCTTCCCAGATTTACATCACCCATTTCATGATTCAAGTGTTAACAATACATGCCTCACCAGATACCATGTACGTTGCCTGGATGCAATTCAGCCACTGTGCTGCCTTGTATTTTGTGATTTTTTTTTTCTTTTGGTTCATTGCTCTGTGAACCTGCTCAGAATGGCTATCACATAAAGTGCACAAATTCTTGGTTTTCTAAAGAACTTGGTTTTGGAAACCCATGCAACATATTAAAATTACTGCCTCCTAGCTCTTAACAAAAATCATTTTTCCTTTCTGTAAGTGGCTTGCTTGGTTAATATATGCACAATCAGTCAGATTTCCAGCAAAGATATAAAGTTGGCCTGCTCCATATTTACATTTACAGGGATTATGCCTGTGCTAGTGATATAGAGGGATAAAGCCCTGACAACATCACAGGCAACTTGAGATCAATGAGCAGCTCAAGCCTTTGATAGAGCATGGAGGATTAGCATGCACATACTGAGAAGGAAGGATAGTGGTTCCAGCCCTGATTATGCCACTGCTATGATGACAGGGTCTCATCTGAAGAGCAGAGGCATATTATGATGTTGAGAACTGGTGCCAAGAAAACAAGGATGCGGCCACCCAACTCAGTGATGATAGCTCCCGTCAACCCATGTAAGAGAGCACAGACAGCCCTTGTGGTGACATTAGTGCTCATATCACCACAAGGGGTAGAGTTAGGCCAAAAAAAAAAAGCTGATGGCATTGTCATGATGCTGGTTAGAGTACAAACTATCCTCATGGCTGCCTCGATGATAGTCCCATTCTGCTTAATTAGTGAAGTGTCTGATCAAAGGGATGTTTGTTGGGCAGAGAGCATAGGAGCAAAAATCACACATAAAAACATATATCCAAGGATTGTTTATTTTGCACTGCCATCAGAGACAGATGTTGCTGATATCCATTGTGAATATTTTAGATTCTAGAAATTGCAATTTAACTTCACCCTAAAAGCACAGTGAAGTCATTTTTTTCAGAAAACACGTCTTTTATGTTTTCCTCCACAGTGTTTTTGAATTCTTCTCTTCTTGATCACTTAATTAGAGTTCCTCTTTCATAAACAAACCTATGTGAATGTTCACTTACACAGATAAATGATCAAATGTGATGCACATTTTGGGTAATGTAGATAGTCAAAATATAGTTAACATTATTATTGATTACTGTGTATTACAAATTCTAAATGAAACCATAGAAAACATTCTTACAATATATAAATAAAGGCATTAATTAATGACCTCCTGTAAATACTGCCTAAGTCTGAGGGCATTTTGTTTACTTCAGTAGCTTCTCTCTTTCTAAAGAACATGTTTTTAAATGACTTGTGGTGGGCACCTGCAAGCAATTATACTTTTCTTAAAATTGCTCTGAACAAAAAATCAGGTAAAGTCTTTTCATTTCAATGGAAAAATTAACAACCTTTCTAAAGTAGTTATACTGGGAATGTACTACTAATTCCACATCAATATCGTAAAATAGCAGGGAAATTATTATTTAGGGTTCATCAGTTCACTGGTTTGTTGAACAGGTTCAAGACACACTGTTATCAAGAAGCCTGATGCCTTGGATCCCCTGACTGCACTCACAGGTGTTTTTGTAATCACCTACCTTCTTGCAGGTAAAGGTATGCAGCACTCACTGGTCTCCTTGCTAAAATGTCAGCTCCTTCTTCTTAATACTTAGGATTCCTATCTGTCCTTTTTGTTGTTTGATTTCTCTTGTTCCTAAGTCCGTTACTCTTAATCCTGCATTTACTTGTTATTTTCCCTGCCTCCCATAACTATACCACTTATTGCCTCTAACAAATACTTATTTCTCACGCTTCTTCTCCTCCTTTGTATCCACTGTCTGAATTTTCCACTCTGAAGTTTGATTTATGAATGAGTGATAAAACCTTGCACTTATAACATGCCAGCACATTTTTATATGTCATATGTGTATTAATAATGGTATTAATCTATGTATTTTCAGTATATTGTAAATGATGTCAGTTTTCACATATATATATATATATATATATATATATATATATATATATATATGTATTTTATGTTCTTTTATTTGAGGAGCTTTTCTCTCTGGTCTTCCACTGAAAATAAATAAAATTATCCAGTCAGACTTTCCTGCAACAAATAAATAAATAACATTAATAACCAAGCTTAATTGGGAGAAAAAGTATATTTCATAGTTTTGGGAATCTTTGAGATAATGCATTTGACATCTATTATGTTGTGGTTGGTAGGCTGCTACTAACTTTTACTGTTGTAGATTGTTATCCTTTATGTACCTATATATTGTATATATATATATATATATATATATATATATATATATATATATATATATCTATAGGGTTTACTATAATAATTTTGAACATGTTTGTTGTGAGTACTTACGTACTCAAAAAACATGGTAAAAAGTTATGATAGTGACCGAGAAAAAGAAAAAAAACGAAAAAAAATTTTGACAATTCTATTTTGAATTGCCAACATTTTTAAAACATAAAACCACATCCAGTGGCATACAACACATGTTTTGCAGGGGTGCAAACAACCTGCACCCCCCTCCATGTGGGGGGCTGCATCCCACACACCCCCTTTACCTTATATATACAAACATCAAGATCACACTACAGTGTGGGAAAGTGTACAATTCCCGATTCCCGCTATAGTGCGAGCTCCATCCAACATGCCGAACTCATAACAGCGAACGCACACTACCATTCGCTGTTATGCATTCCACTTTTTTTTTCACAAATACAAACCTGTGCACTTACTTTTGCATACTGCAGCTGCAACATTGTGATGGTATACCATATATATATATATATATATATATATATATATATATATATATATATATATATATGTGTGTGTGTGTGTGTGTGTGTGTGTGTGTGTGTGTGTGTGTGTGTACATATATATATATATATATATATATAGAGAGAGAGAGAGAGAGACAGAGACAGATATAGCTGTCTTTCTCTCTCTCTTTATATATATATATATATATATATATATATATATATATATATATATATATATATATATATAGATATATAACGAGAGAGAGAGAGGTTTATTACATTCAAAAATGCGTACACTGATTGGACAGACCAATCTTCATGGTCAGTGTTATAGAAGCATTCAGGAATAATTCCATTTAGTTCACTTTCTCTATACTGCCAAGTAGAAAATTTAAACTGTTAAAAAAATAAATAAATAAATAAAGCATTCCCATACCAGTAAACTGGTCTGTGGGGCAGAAAAATATAATATGTTTAAAAGAAAGAAAAATACATCTCTCTTGATACCTCTAGTGACCCTATGAGTAGGTCAGTGGCAGGGCTCACAAACTCTTACCATCTGAAAATGAGATGTCTATCCTTATTTAATGACTCCAGTCTTTAGTGATTTTTCCAGAAAAACACAGTTTTTATGAAAAACAGACCAAAATATATGGCAAACATCTGGACATTTTGAAAACATCTGACAGTTGAGACATACACTAGATGGACCATGCATTGCAAATAATGCACAGAAAATACCAAAGCAGACTTCTCAACACTTCAAAAATGGCAGACAAAGCAACGTACTATGTAGCCATTCATATACAAAGACTTAAGCCATATGTACTACATATTTTGCAAGGCTCAGACTACCAGAAGCCTGAGGAAGAGTATTAAAGTGCATTTTGCACAATAACGTTATTTATAAAAGGCAAGACTTTATCTTCTAAAATAATCTGACTGTATAATAGTAATAATGCACTCCTGAGTGTGGGTAATGCAGGATTTGCCAGAACTGGCTTTGATTAATCACTCAGGCTTTGCCCTCTTCCTCAAACTATGCCAATCTCAGACACATGCTGGATTACCCACACCCAGTCTTGGATAACTGATATATATTCACACACATAATGCATACTTATTGCTTCTTGATCTGCAAGAAAGTAAGATCACTTATACTTGGGGATAGCTCATCATGGAAGGAAAAAAACAAGTCTATGATTAAACTGCTCATAATAAGCATTCTGGACTCTTCTGTGAGCAAATGCAACACTATTCCAAATAACAATAATATTAAGTTATCCAAGTTGCCAAACCCAAACTGAAAAGTAAGAAGTAGTGTTATAGCCAAAACAACAAGTTTAATCATAGAATCAAATGCAAGCAAAACAGCTTTCCTCTGTGAATAGATGGCATCTGTTCAGAAATTAGATACAACATATGTAAGGGAAAAAGCTGTTCTTACCTACTGGTTTAACTTGGAAGCAAAGCATTGAATAGTTAATTATTTTGTATACTCTGGCATGTCATGCTGGGAACATCATTGCTCATTCCCATATACATCGTTGTGTAATCATGTCATGGCTATTTTAATTAAACATCACTTAAAAATAGGCTAGTCCACAACTAATACTACTTTATGTTATGTAAAACACAAAGACACTGGAACACAGGCATGATGTAATACCTTCTTTTGGACCAACGTACGTTTTGCAATTACTTGAACTTTTGAGCTGGCATGAACCCTTCATCAGGAGCCCTTTGGCATTCATGCTGGTTAAGGACTACATCAACATACAAGTTGGAGGGGACAGATCAACAAAGCTGATGTATTCAGATGACTCTGACTCTCACTCTGAACAAGAACTTCAGCAAATGATAGGGGAATGGAATGCAAAACTGAAGGCACATGGGATGAAACTGAGTAAAGACAAGACAGTTGCCATGGTAACAAATTGTTTAAATCAGAATAAGATGAAGCTTGAGATAAAAGGGAAAATTGTTGAAAAAGTGAACAACTTCAAGTATCTGGGAGGGGTGCTTGAAGAGAATGGAAGCCTGAATGAAAAGGTCAAAGTTAGAATCAGAGAGCCTGCAACCAACTAGCACAGAGTTTAAGGGATAGTATGTGTTTAAGGGATAGTATGTGTTTAAGGGATAGTACCTGATAGAACAATGCCAAAGAGGCTGAAAAGTAATATGTAAAAAACAAAGATGTGACCAGTACTACTGTATGGTACAAAAACCTGGGCAGTGAAGGCAGTGCAGCTGAGGAAGCTAGAGGTGATGGAGATGAGTATCTGAAACAAGTGGTTGGATGCACACTGTGAGGCAGAAGAAGAAATAAGGAAGTCAGAGCATAAGCCAAAGCAGCTCCAACAGCAGTGGAAATTGAAGAGAACAGATTACAGTGGATTGAGCACATGGTTAGGAAAGCATAGGAGAATTTGGTGAAAAAAAATTCAGAGAAACAGAAAGAAGCAAAAGAAAATGAGACCATCCAGCAAAGAGATGGATGGATTGCATGGTAGAAGACCTACAGCAGACAGGGGAAGCCATACAAAAAGGTAGGAGAGTGAAAAGAAGAGTGCTATTTCCATTTCTTAAGAAGGGTAGATAAAGGATGTAAGGGGAGCAGTAGAGATGTAAAGAGCTTAGTGGTGTGGAAGTAGCGGCACAGACACAAACATAAAACACAGACAAAAACTAATGGGGAGATAATGACATAAATGGTATGAGTTTGACAGTGAAGTTTTTGACATACAGACAGAAGGAGTACACTTGGTGATGGAGAGGAATGGACGATAAACAGGAGATAGATGACACACAATGATGGGGAAAATCAGGATGGAGGATTGCGTAGGCCTCTTACTTTTAATATCATGTTGTCTAGCCTAGACACAGAAAGAGTTTCGTCCCCACCAAGAGTCTGTCCTCCTCAATGGGTCCAGCCACAAGTGATGATGGCAATGCAAGGCAGTGTGGTTCCTGTAGTCACTTGGGGATCCTCTCTTGGTGGCCAATGTAGACATCAAGCCTTCAGTCCACCAACTCCCCCACCATCTCTACCATCTTCTGCTTGGTGATGAATTGTAATCCACTGGCATTGCCATCAGAAGGAACAGCATTTCCCTTTAGTCAGTGACCACAAGAGGCCACTGAGAATGGCCACAGATCACCCTCTGCCACACCTAACAGCAGGGGTGGCTCGTGCTATAGGACTGCAGGACTTTAGCCCCCTGACCTGTATAAAGAAAAAAAATTAAAGCCCCCCCCCCACTGTAGAAAATAAAAAAAAGAAAACAAAAAAAATCATGAGTCCCAGAACTCCATGCATGCGTGCTTAGTTTCTGGATAGGGAAGGAAGGGAACTCCACCCTGCCAGCCCAGAAGGGTGTGTGGTGAGGACCACGCAGACCAGAAGAAGACCAGACTGCTATGGAGGACAGACAGGTGATCAAGCTAGAGGACAGATTCAGGCTGCTACAGAAGACTTAGCTGCCATGGAGTATTGGCTCTGTGTTTGTGTGTGTGTGTGTGTGTGTGTGTGTGTGTGTGTGTGTGTGTGTGTGTGTGTGTGTGTGTGTGTATAATGCCCCAGTTGCTACATGGTGGTGGGTAGAGAAAAAGGCTTGAACCCTATACCTTGGGTCCAAGTGGCAAGAACCTGAATTCCCTACCCACTGCCATTTGTAAAACATTTGCAGATTTTTGCCTCATATTTGTTCTGTTCTGTTTCTCATAAAATATATGGTTTCTGTATTTTTGTGACTTAACAGAGCCAGTATGCAGTGGTAGCATTGTTACTTGACAGCTACAGGTTGCCTGGTTTGATTCTTGGCTGGGGTGTCCTCTATGTTGAGTCTGCATGTCCTCCCTGTATTTGTGTGGGTTTGTTCTGGTGTCCTCAATGGATATTTGTCCCTATTTTTTTGGACTGTATTCCCCCATTATTAGCTTCATCCAGGTTTTTTGTACCAAGGTTGAGAGCTATGGTGATAACTGAACTCACTGAATATGTTTGGGGGATGTATTCCTCCATTACTGGCTTTGTTCAGATGTTTTGCGCTAAGATGTTGACAGCTATGGTGAGAACTGAATTCACTAAATGGTAGCCATTTAACTTTCAGTCTTCCTTTCTTTCATAAAGCAGAAGTTTTGGCATAGTGGTATGTTGCTCTGACTATTTTGCACATGGTTCTGGGTTCAATACTTGGCAATGAAATGTATGGTGGTAACACAGCATTTTATTCTAACAACTTTCCAACATTATACAAGCAATGTTGAAAATGTGTCCCTGTTTTTTGGTCTTTTGCCCCCCCCCCCCCCCAAATTTTGGATTTTTCCAGATTTCTTGTGCTGCAAAGTTCAGAGATGCAGCTGATTGTCAAGTAGATTTTACAAGAAGCTGAGAGCTGCAGGGGAACAAAAGTTTAGTGCTGCTTATGCCAAGTCTGCTTACATTGTTAATAGCACAATAGGTAGTGTACTGTCTATTGATGCAGAAGGCTGTGGGTTCTACTACTGCAGTAAGTAGCTGCATTGGTGATACTGTATTGTAAAGGGGTGGATGTTGCAGTCCTTTTTGGTGAAGATACCTAGTAATTATGAACCTGTTATCAGTTTGCCATCCACTCTCTATTGCAATATTACTAGCTTATCATTTTTTTAATGCAACTTAGGCAATTTATTCCTCAGGGGCAACAGGCACTTTATTTGTAGATGAAACAATGAAATATAAAGTTGTTTGCTAGCAGCAACCTCTTCATTAGTTACAGATTTCTTTAATGTGGAATTATTTAGATGACTTTTACTTCTTCAGAGATTGTGCATATTTACTGATACTGGTGGACTGTAGAAGTTTGAGTAGACTTTTGTGATAGAAATGTTCTGAATTGGGCAGTTTTGTTGTTATTGGTGCATGCATTTTGTTTCATTGTTTACTGGAAAAATGTTCAAAAATTTAAAACGCCCCCTAACAACTGTACTAAATTGTACAAAGAATATAATTTAATACAATCAGGAAGGTGTATCAAAGACCACGTGTATGTTTCATGTGCAAGGGGCCTATGATATGAAAGAAGCCCAAAGTTAATCTTTATCTGCCACTGGCAAAATGTATTTTCTTTGAATGTGGGTTTCAATGCTGTTTCAATGAATGTGAGTTTCAAGGGCAGAGAAGTTTTAATGCTAAGTCTGTTTTCATTGTGAGATTTCATTGCTTTATTTAGCAGATGTCTTAGTGTTTGTGCTGTAAAATGCAAAATAAAACTTTCCAATGAAGTCCAAATCATCGTAGAAGTAAAGCAGTATGCACATTAGTGTTTATGGTAAATGGGGTGAAATAGCCAAGTAATGGTTCATTGGAATGGCTGCAGGGGGAAGGCTCCATTCGACCATGATTTTGTGAGGGGGAAGGGTGGCAAAACTCAAAGACAGCCCCGGCTGAATTATACCTCTCAACTGTCCAGATTTTCACAGAATGAATAGATTTTTGCTTCTTATTTTTGGTTTGTTCCTCATAAAATGTGTGGTTTTCTGGCAAATAATTTAGGAATTAAGTCACTAAATAATGACAGACACTGAATTTCAGACTTCATAACCTTCAGAAAAATGCATGCTAAAGCAAAGCCTGTTATTCTATCAATTGTCTCAGTTTATACAACAAGTTATAGTTCTGTTTACATGTTCCCCCAGTATATTTGGCCTTGTCCAGATTTCCTGCATTAACAGGTTGAGAGGTACGTGCAAATAAATTGCTTTATAAAATTAGGCATATCCAAACCTCTCAACTGTCCCCGATTTTGGCTCAAAATGTTGCACTTCCCCTAATAATCCCGCCGCAAAATGGCAATTTTGGAAGAAAACGTGGAGGGCTTACAATTAAGAAATAACTGTAATTATCAGAGTTATAGACTACTTTTATTTCTGAAATGCACGTAGATTCTTTTATTTTGTCAGCTGCTCACGTTAGTAGTACTAATATTAAAAAAGTGTCCCTTCTTTGACAGGTTCCCAGCTGTATTGTGTGGCTATTTTATATTTTTGCATCACATTTTTGGTCCATTTTTCATAAAATTGTGTTTTTTTGGCAAATTAGTGGCAAATCATTAAAGACTGAAGTTAGAAAATAATGACAGACATTTGAGTTTCAGATTTCGTACCTTTCAGAAAATTCATACTAATGCAAGCCCTACTATTCTATTATCTTTCTAAGTTTATAAGAACAATATTTAAAAATTGTCCTTATCTTTGGGCCTTTGTCCCACTTCTATGTATGGCTCTGTCCATATTTCTTGTTCTGAGGTTGAGAGTTATGACAAATGTGTCAGGGTCATCTCAGTCAGCCAGAGCCATTTCAAATTGTGACATACTTGTTACACCCCACTCCCCTATGCAGTGACTCTGGATGTGTCCAAGCAAGGCAAGAAGCAGTTATGCAGTGTAAAGGTGCAGAGCATCCCCCCATCCATGGTAGACACAAGTGCTGCTTTTATTCTGTCCTTGATTTTGCAGAATGTTCTGGTTTCTGTCATATTTTTATACTGTTGATTTATGCTTATTATTACTCAGAAAGTGCCTGCTGCTCTGTGTTTAAGTAGTAATGCTTTAATGACAATCAGGTAAGCTTGTCTGAGATTGTAAGATGCAAGTAAGCTTTAATAAGCATACTGTTAAAGAATTGCCAACATTGAAAGCCTTTCTGTTGTTGCCATGCAGAGAATACTTACATAACTAGATAATGTATAAGCCTTGGGTATTGAAATGCATATGACAGTATTTGTAATAAAGGACATGATTACATTATTTTAAGAGGCTCATTACATTTGTTGAAGACTTGCAGTCATCTTTGCAGGCTTTACCTGTAAACCAAACAGAATGCCAATCTATCATGTGTGGTCCATTACCTGTACAGTAATCCTTTAAGCAATGTATCTTGAGCTTGTTTCTTGTTTGCTTTTCATTTTTTACTTTGATCATGTTTTCCCCATGAAACAAGTAGATAGTTGTCAGGCAGCAGGTCTTTTTTGGATAAGAAACATTTTTACAAGTGGGGGTATCACAGAGATTGCTACTTTCAGCATGTTACTTGGTACTTTAATAAAGCAGAATATAAATTATAATTAGAACTGCAGTGCAAGGAGAAGTGGTTTGAGTTGAGTGCTGCTTGTTTTTCTTATACTTGATATTGTCTGGCATTCCAGTAATGTATTTAAAAAGTAATTTATTTTTCATGCCCCACAACCTTTTTGTTTCCATCTAGATATTAAGTAAGCTGTCATGGAGCCAATGCATTGAAATATTTTTTTTCTTCTACACTTCATTTTGTTTTGATTGAACTCTTATAATGACGGTTTGGCACCCAGGCCAGCGTATTTAATTAAATTTACAGTTTTTGTGGTTTTGAGCATAGCTTCTCCCCTTTCTAGTTGGCTGCAACTGCTTCCCATTAATCCCCACCCCATCACCTGTCTCCTGCAGCCCCCTTTTGATTTGAAGTCACCAGCCGCCATTGCTTAATAGGAAAGTAGACGTGGAACCAGACAGAATACTGGCTGTAAAAGGCTGGGAACCATAGTGGGGTGGACTTGTGTTGATGTACTGGTTTAGCTTTGGAATTTGCTGCAGAAAATATTAACATAAATGGATAGAAATTAAACAACACTTACCATATAGGAGATGCACCCCTCTAATCTGCCACTGTTGTAATGGAGCTACATACTCTTATTGATAATTCCTTATCATTTGACCATCATGTCTCCACAATTGTTTGGAAAGGCTTTCATCTAGCCCATCTAATTTCCAAAGGCATCTCCACTAGATCCAAAGAAGTCTTAATTCCCCTTTACTCATATCTCATATCTAAAACATGAATTTTGTGTGCTTATGTACAAAGCAGTAATGCAAACTATACCAGTGGCTACAGCTAAACTGCACTGTTGTTGTCTGTCTTTCGGATTTCCCGGTAAGGGGTCGCCACAGAGGAACTCCGGTCCACTAATGATTGGCAGTAGATTTTTATGAAATGCCGAAGTGCCAGCTCGACACCCAACCTTCAATGAAAGCACACCCATTTACTCACGCATGTCTTTCGAATGCTGCCCAACCACAGGTAGGACA
This sequence comes from Protopterus annectens, assembly GCF_019279795.1. Classification (NCBI taxonomy): domain Eukaryota; kingdom Metazoa; phylum Chordata; order Ceratodontiformes; family Protopteridae; genus Protopterus; species Protopterus annectens. The sequence goes on along the minus strand of NC_056730.1, from coordinate 754,120,641 downwards.
TGCAGACTCCACACAGAAGGCACTCCCAAGCCCAGCCGAGAATCAAATGGGAGAACCTCTTGCTGTGAGGTAACAACGCTACCGTCATACCACCACACCATCTCTAAACTGCACTAATATACCTAAATAAAAGAATAGAAGTGTAAACCATACTCACCTGTGTACTTGGAGAGGTGTCCCATTCATCTCTAGTACAGAAGTGCATGCTTCGATATTTCATCCTGAGCTGATAAATAAGAACAACAAATATACCACACACCAAGTAAATGCTCACTAATGCTTTACTTACATATAAGCTCTGCAGACAAAAGTTACACCAAATTACCACGTTTGAATGAACATGATTTACAAGATGTTCTTATTTGTATCTCTGACATATGATATTTTTGAATCGTTTCTGCATGTACTCTCAGTCATTTGCATTCCTCAGTGTTATCTGCATGTGTATATATTATGCTGCCTAAAACTGGATGCACCTGTTTATCTTGACACATAGCCCACAGACTCAGTGTGCCACTCAACCACAGCCCATAAGGCAAAACAACGTACCCAACACACTAGTCATAGGTGACTCTATAGTCAGGCACACTGATCCCACTCACCAGGCTAAACAAGGAGAAGGTTACTGTCAGCTGCCTGTCGGGTGCAGGGATCCACCACATAACCCACACACTCCGGTCACTCCCCAAGTACAAATATGACTCTGTCATTGTCCATGTTGGTGTGAATGACTTGAGATGTACCTCCCTGGACTACATGAAAAGAGACATGGAAGAGCTCTCCGATCTTGTAGCCTAGGCAGGGATAACCCCAGCCCTGAGTAACATCCTGCCATCACCCAGAATGATACATCACCCAGTACAAGGACAAAATGATTGACTTCAACAACTGGCTAAGCTTCTGGTGTCATTCTAAGGGGATCCAGTATCTGTCTGCCTGGGACAACATGGTTGACAGACCATGATACTTTGCGAGAGATGGCCTGCACCTGTCACCCCTGGGTTTCTGGATACTGGCTAAGGCTCTTGCTGCCCCTATAATGCCTTTTTTAGGCAAGGTTCAAATGACAAATTCTCCACTGTAACAGGAACAGGCAAGCAAAAACTGAGGGTAATGCTACTCAATGCTAGAAGTCTAAATCTCAAAATACACTCCCTCAAGGCACTCCTTAAAATGGTGAACATCGATATCTGTGCAGCGACTGAGACCTGTTTCAAGACTCCAGACAGCACCCCTGCATTACCAGGCTATAACTCATACCATACTTTTCGGCCATCTAACCTGGATCAGAACACCAAAGGCGGAGGTGTGCCCATATTCATTAAGGATATCCACACCTCCAGGCTAGTTGCTCAACATAATGCATCTGAGGTTATCCAAGTGCAACTAACTCTGGGCAAAACTTCAGTCCAAAGTGTAGCTTGCTACAGATCCCCCACCATGCTCCAGGATTCCCACTCCTCTTTTCTTGATATACTTCCATGGTGGTGCAGCGGTAGTGTTGTTGCCTCACAGCAAGAGGTTCTCCCATTCGATTCTTAGCTGGAGTGCGGAGAGTGCCTTCTGTGTGGAGTCTGCATGTCCTCCCCGCAGTTGGGTGGGCATTCTAAAGACATGTGTAAATGGGCGTGCCTTCTTTGGAGGTTGAACGTTGAGCTGGCACCTCGACGTTCGTGAAAATCTACTGCCAATCATAAGCAGACCGGAGTTCCGCTGTGGCAAGCCCTAACCAGGAAAAGCCAAAAGACAACAACAACTGGAAAATATTAGGGTTCAACCAAGTACCCTAATAATGGGTGATTTCAATTACCCCACCATTAACTGGGAAAATTACTCATGTACCAACTCCTTCACTCAACGCTTTCTGGAATTGATAAATTCCAATGCCCTGGATCAACTTATCCACACCCCCACCGGGGACAACAATATCCTAGACCTAGTCATTACCAATGTGTGACCGGTGTTCCACACCTGAAGTCAACTCCTCATTGGTCAGATCCAACCATAAGCTTATCACCCTAGATATCCACATCCCACTCCCACCCTCCATTAAGGAAACCATGGTAAAAAATGTCTTCAAAGCCAACTTTATGCTTCTTAAGACAGAAGTGGAGAACTTCATGACATTCATGCAGACAGTTACGACTGCTGAATCCTACACAAATGCACTCTATAAGCACTTACATCAGTGCATGGATCATGCTATCCCAAATAGAACCAAGACATTACCCTCTAAAAAAGGAAGCCAATCTGGTGGTCCCCTGACATAAACAAACTCTACAACAGAAGGAAGAAACTGTTGCAAAAGAGAGTAAAATCCCATGAGTGGAGGAGCTCCCTGGTTAGCCTCAGTAAGAAGCTAAGATCCCTTATAAGATCCTCCAAAGCTAGTCCAGTAGGACTTTCCCAGTGACCAAATGTAAAATAAAAATAAATAAAATAAGGAAAATAATAGATCCATGTACACTTAGAATATGATTAATGACACAGCTTCAGTGAGAGTGTGGCTTATGCTTTTCAGGCCTGGGTGCCTAGTTAGAACTGTTTTATTTTTGCCTACCTGATTCCTGACTGGATCGCTATTGCTTCCTTAATTCTACATATCACTGCACCTGGGATTTATTAGTGCCATTGAGGCTTGCTTTGCTTGGGAGCACATTCTGGTTGCATATTTAAATACAAAGAAATGTAGCTTCTGAGTATCTCCACACCCGAAAAGTAAGAACTGTATTGTACTTGACTATCTTCTGGCTTGTAAGTAAATTAATTATTTTAAGTAAATGTTTTAGCTTTTTGTAAGTAAATTATTTTGGTTTCTTTAGCTTAATCAACTTCGTTAAAACTAGCTAGTTGACCTCAGGATTAATCATATAGCTTCAGTAGGAGTGTGGCTTGTACTTTACAGGCATGGATGACAATTTTGTATTTGTATTTCTTCCTTCCTTTATCTGCTCTGATTTTAAACAGCTAGTGTCACTTTTTGTAATCAGACTACCAAAGCCCCTATCTCTTCTCCTTCAGTGCTATTTTCAGTGTATACCAAGATTATATATCCCTCGCTCTGAAGGAGGTATGGGCCTCATTGAAATTGATTACATGTATATATCTGCTTTTGTGGGACTGTATGCATGTCTGCTGACCTCATCAGATCCAAACATAGTGAAAGCTTTAAAACACAAGGACAATAAGTCTATGATGATCTCTCTGGTAAATTTAACAGAAGCATTCAGGTGGCAAGCAGGAATGGAAATCAAACCAGAAGTAGACAAAAATCAGGCAGCAACTGAATGTGCCGAAAAACAAAACAGAGAATATAAGGAGAAGGATCAGATGAGAAGGAAAAGAATGTGGAAAATCCATAAATGTAGTGGCAAGTACAGAGATCTACGGGAACAACCTCATGTTGATCAGGATTTAGCACAGGAATGGTTAAGGAGAGGTGAGTCGAAATCAAAGGATGGGAGGTTGATAATCACAGACCAGGATAGTAGACTACATACATGTTGGTTTACAAAGTCCATTGAACATGTGTGAGAAACAAGCAAATGTAGTTTCTGTAAAAAAAGGATTGGAAGCAGTTGCATGGCTTGTTGCTTGATGTGATACACTCACGGCAGAGGGCCTGTATACTGAAAGGCACAGTAATGTGGCAAGATTGTTGAATTGGGAATTGTGCAAACACTACACTATAGAATTAGCTGAGATGCATTGGAAACATGAACCACAAAGAATTATAGACAATGATGAAGTGTACATCACATGAGATCATCCATTACCAAACAATTCAAAAAATAGATGCAAGAAAACCAGATAATGGAGGCCAAGAAAAAAGGCAAAAGTATCATTGGTCACTGAAATTGCTATACCTTGTGATTACAATGTCTCACGTGCAGAAACAAGAGCAATTTAGAAGAAAGTAACCCAAACAGTTCCAATAGTAGTAGGAGCAATGGGTCTAATAAAAAAGAATCTATAGATGCATTTAGATATGCTACCAGTACATATAACTCCATATGAATTGCAGAATTCTCTTCTGGGCACATTATGGGTGCTGCAATTGCCTGCAAAGAGCACTTTTGGCTAATATCAAAGATTGGAACAAAATTAATTTCATGAACTTGAATTATACCCTGTCTTGAGAATGCATTCCGCAGCCATCATGTTATTAGAAACCCAAAAGATTTGGAGAAATTAAATTGTTTTATCTAAGTATCGCATTTATCTGCATTTTAAGACTGTAAAGTACATTTGTTTTCCATTGTCCTTGGTGCTGGATTAATTGCTTAAAAATCACCATAAAAGTGCATCTTAGCTAATTGTTGAATTGGTTTCTGTTAGCTTTTCACTTTTAGCTAACCTTTGCGTGATTTTACATTAAGAAGACTCGTGATTGCCTATCTAGTACTGCTAATGAGTAGCCTGGTCTGTCTGAGTAGGGAAACACAGGAAGGCTTAAAGTGTTTTTTTTTTTTTATTGGACAGAGGGTTATTGGTATTTAACAGTGTCTTGTATAGACTCAGGCACTTAGAAACTACATTTTCCCTATAAAACCACCTCCGAAACCATACCCAATAACTCAGATGTGCAAAGAGCAATAAGTCTGTGCACTTAGGAGCACTGCCCAAAGACTCTATGCCTACATACCCTAGCTTTTGCGTTTAGCCTCAAAAGCATCCAAGCTAGTCTGCTATTAACCTCTTTTGTACCAAATCCTTGTACTTTACCTAGAAGGTCCTGACATATGGAAATGCACTTTCCCACTTTCTCTGTCACCCGTCTGGTGGATATGAGCATCCTTAGAGAATGTAGCAATTGTTTCATGTTTACTAACAACCAACTAATTCTTAGAGAAACTGATGCAGCATGCGAAAGATGTAATTACAAAATGTCACTAGATGCAGGTTTCTTGTACACAAGCGCAGAAAATAACAATCAGGTTGTCAGTAACACACATGCACTGCACCCACAAAACATGGTATGGACCTTAAACATAGACCAGCATATGCTGAGGCACTAAAAAAACAATCGACCTGCACCAATTATCCTCAACAAACCCAAAAGCACTCTACTGAAACAACACCCAGCATCAAACATATAGCCACATTCCATGGATCCTCAACTGCAAAGCCCATAAGATGAGTCAACATACTACCCAGTACTCTAGTCAAAGAAGACTCCATTGTGAGACATATGGCTGCACCACTCACTAAGCTGAACAAGGTGAAAATCACTGTCAGTTGCCTATAGGAGCCAGAATCCTCGAAGTCACTCACACACTCATGTCATTGAAACAGTACCAGTATGACTCAGTCATAGTCCATGTGGGTGTTAATGACCTAAGATGTACCTCCCTGGGCTATACAAAGAGAAAAATTATGGAGTTCATAGACCATATGTCCCAGGCTGGTATGAGCCAAGTATTGAGCAGCATTCTACTTTCACCAAGGGTGATACCACTATACGAACAGAAGATGATTAACTATAATGATTACAATATCTGTCAGCAATGGAGGATAGGATCAACAGAGAGCTTTGCTTTGCCAAGAATGGTCTGCACCTGTCACCACTGGGCTTTCAAATATTGGCTAAAACATCGTTCTCTCCCAGAGTGCCTGTTTTAGGCAATGTCAAATTGACAAACCTTCCTCCTTACCAAAACCAACCCAACAGATCCCAAAGGTGTTACTCCTCAATGCTAGGAGTCTAAACAAGAAACTCTACTCCCTGTAAGCTCTCCTTACCTTGGGGAATGCAGCCATCTGTGCAGTTACTGAGACATGTTTTAAAGCCGCATAGAGCACTCCAGCAGTGCAGAGATACAGTGCCTTCCACACATTCAGACTAGCTACTGTACAGGCAGGGACTAAATGAGGAAGTGTCTTGATCTACATCAAACGCATACCTCAAGTTTGGTCAAACAGCATGATGCACTTCAGCTTCTCCATGCCCAAATTACCATAGGTAGAGTCCCATATCATATCCTTGCAAGCTACAGATCACTCTCTATGACCCATGAAACACATAACTCATACTTAGGCCTACTGCAAACACTTACTATTACACACAATACCATATTTATGGATGACTTTAACTACCCCTCTATAAACTGGAAATCTTTCATGACCCCAAACTTGCAGGCCCAGAGATTCCTGGACTTTGCAATATAAACACCCTGGACCAGTCAGTCCATGCACCCACTAGGGGTGCAAACATACTGGATCTGATACTCATAAATATGGCAGAATGCTGTACCACCTCCCCAGTCTAGTGTCAGACCTCAAAACTATCTCCTTCAAAATAAAAAACAATGCTTTGACCCCAGAAAACCCTGTAACAGTTTGGAACTTCTCTAAGGCAAAGTATTATTAAGTGATTATCTAACAAAATTTCCAGGCCATCCAAACCCAGTGAACACAATTACTTATGTTGAATTGTACACAGACACCCTCTACAATCATGCTAATAGATACAGGGAGACAGCTATGTCCACCAAAACAAGCTCAGAACAAACTCATAAAAGAAACCACAATGGTGGAATCCAAACATAAACAGATGGTGCAACAAAAGGTAAAAAAGTTATAGCTAAAATTAGGAAATGCAAAGCACAGCAGGATACAAACTCTCATCAGGTTAAACAAACAACTATGAGGGCAAATTAAATCTGCCAAATTCAATGTTGAGATAAAAATACCCCCACCCAGGAAATCTACTAGCTGACAAATTCAGCTCCAATTTTACCCCTTCCCCCTGAGCTTCCTCACAAGTAATACCTTTAAACATAACTCCACTCAACCATCACTATGGAGGAGGCCCTAAATGCAATTTATGTGGCTAAGAACACTACATTGATGGACCCAGTTAATATACCAGTATGCCTCCTAAATAGCCTGAAGTATGACCTGTCTGGACCTCTGAAGTCACTATTTAACCATATCCTCAAGACATACTTTGTACCACAAGAATGGAGGGCTGCAACAGTCATCTATCTATATAAGTGCAGTCCATCAAAAGACTGCAAACCCATAAGTCTGACTGGTTTCATATGCAAAGACACGCAAAGAATATCAGAGATATGATTAATAATAACACAGGAAACCTTCAGACACTAGATTCAACCCAGTTTGGTTTCAACAAAGGTGGATAATGCCTACTTAACCTAGTGGACTTCTTTGAAAAGAACAACAAGGCAATGGATGAAGGCAAAATGGTGCATACTGCCTACCTTTACCTAGCTAAGGCATTTGATATTTTTCCTCACTAGGACATTGTAAACAAACTAATCAAATTTTGCATTAACCCACAATCTTACATGCTGGATAGTCAGCTGGATTCCAGATAGGACCCAAGACATTAGGCTAGGGGAACCACCTATACAAAAACTGGTGGAGTCTCTCAGTGCTGGGCCTGCTCGGTTTTGTCATTTACTTCTTGGAAGTTGAAACTGATGTTAACATCCTTTGGCTGACCAAGTTTTCTAATGAAAGCAAACTAGTGCAGCCACAGAATCCCTCCAAGACACTAACATCCTACAGGAAGGGATAACATAGACAAATAACTGGTGCGAAAAGCCACAGATTGAAATTCAATGCCAAGAAATGTATAACAGTACCTTTTGGGAAGTCAGGCACCCTAGGAAGCTGCCTTGTTGATAGCACGCTCCTAAGTTGTCAGAGATTTGGGGACATAAGGGGAGAGTAACCTGGCTTTTGACCAACATGTGTTTAAGGTAGTAAGGAAAACATGCTATGTTGCTTAATTTATAAGCAAGGGTATGGCATCTAGGTCCAAGAAGGTTATTGCTCCTCTGTGTTCAACCCTCATCAGACACATGACTGAGTACAACACCGTCTCTGGTATGTACCCAACCAGGCACAGTCAGCAAATGGGATGTCCACAGAAGTTCTTGACAAAAAGAATATAGGGTGTAAACAATGTGCCCTATGCCAGTCACCTCAAACCTCTATCTCTATATTCAGTTTCCTACAAATGTTTGAGAGGTGATCTATGCCTGGCATACAAAGCATCCTTGGATCTCACTCTGATGGACCTTTTGCGCATCCACAAAACCAGTAGCTTCAGAACTACTCAATCTAGGGACTTGAAATTTGTTTGCAACATAAATAGGACATGCTGAGTATACAGATATATGTCTCAAAGAATTCTCTGGATCAGACTTTCCATCATTGTGATACAGAGTCCCTCCCTAACCCTATTCAAGTGCAACCAGAACCAGTGGATGGGAGATTGTAAATTCACCACAGGTCTAGCGCCTAGGTCTCTAAAGAGAAAAGGCAGTCTGTAAATCATACCCTAACTCTCATATGCCCCTTAAAATAACATTTAAGGCTCAAAAACATGTGGTATATATTTGGGATGCATTACTAGGCTTATAAAACCACAATGGTAGTTAACCTAGTATACACCTATGACCTATGAACCTAATATATCTCAGGGGAGTTCTTTCTCTGACCTCTTATTCCCATTGGCTCACAAATTCAGGATGGCACATTCTTGTGTCCCTAAAGTAGTGCCCACACTGCTCACCAGAGTGGCTTATACCAGTGACAGCAGTCACTATCTAACCAAACTGTGCAGGGCATCCACTTTATACAGGAAACCCTCATAACAGTCATCAATCAGGTATTCTTAGTGGCCCCATATAGGAAGTAAAAAAAGAGTCTTACTTTTCTTAGGGCCCCACTTGTGGACCTGTCATTATCATCGCTTTTGGAAGGCATGTCCATTCAACAGGTCACAATCCAGTGAAATATTTTAGCCCTCTCACTGTCATGTATGTTAGTGCTGTTGACACATGATGAACAACTTCAGAAAGCAATGTAGCATGACAAGTCATGATGGTATCATGGCATAGTGTGAAAATACATAACATGGCATGATGGTGTTAAGAAGTGAGCAGTGGCATGGAAAGATTTTATAAGCTTTGCAGTGCCTACATTTCTTAACAGTTTTTTCCTTCAGCACATCTATGGGCCCAACTACTACAGTATAATTCCCCACATTGCCACCTAGGTAACTGACAAGCCCACTCATGCTGAATGAGCTTCTCAGGTACTCTTGCAAGTCCATAAATGAGACCAATCCTTTTTTATGACAGAAGTGAATTGCCTGAAAAATGAAACATGCAGTGCAGGGACATTCATTCAAATAAGGCTCATCAGCATCAGAACCACAGTAATACTCATGAAATTAAATGATAAATGCAGCTGTGCTTACTGCTGGCCTCATCCACTGCAGATGATTACTGGATTGCAAACATTACGGATTCTGTTCACACAGTGCATACTGCTTACTACAAGCAAATCAAATTTAAAAAAGGCATAAGTAAATGAGGACTGACTCGCTGTATCACCACTACTTTACTTGAGTGTCATATGATGACAACCATGACATTGTAATACTACAGTGTGGTTTAGGTTACTAGGTGTAAATTAATATAGTGAAACTATATGAGGGACTGCATAGAGCACAGAGTATACTACCATGTCAGGGAAGGTGGAGGTAATAAGATGTTGCAGGGTCAGTAAAACAAAGTTATGTGACCTTGTGTACTCTGCAGGTAATATAATCTAATCTTTAATGGGGGTTGTGTATTCTACTCGATGAATGTTGAAATGCAAGTGTTGAGGGTTTCTGCTTGCTCATAAGTACATCAAAAGCTGTCACATTAATGCCATGCTGTCCTGGGTGGGATATTTACCTCTGTTAGGTCTGTATTATACCATGAGAGTCCCATAAGTAGTACTTGTTTTGATGCTGGGATTACTAACACACTAGCTGTAAGTGTACTACTGTGAGTTGTGTTTGTTGTAGAGGTTCTGCGTAGCTCAGTGCCAAGACATGCATAGAATGGGCTTGTTTTCAGCATTCCCCTAGGTTGATATTTGCTGTTGCTTTCATATACCTGTAACAATCGCACCATCCATGGACTGCAGATGTGGGAGGTGTGTGCAGTATAAGGTTGGGGGTCTGGAGTTCCAGTTCCAGTGAGTCATGTCACTGTAGAATGTAGATCCAATGGGTTCTTCAATGACCACACCTGACTCGTCTCAGTCAGGAATCAATGTAAGACTATGTATCCATGGCCCGGGCAGTAGTTTGGGTTATTTTTATTCAACATCTGTTCCAGCAGCTTGATGATGGTCCTGTGCTACTTTGTTTGGTATGCTGAGAGGCAAAGTTCTACACATACTCATGTAGGGGGACATCTGCATACAGTATGAGGTGATTGCCTTCATATTTTGCAGGATGTCTGGTTGTAGGCTCATGTCTCCCTATGGGATGCACATATATACTTTCCTGTGTCCTGTATTGTGTGAGTGTGCTGTGGGCTTGGATTCACTGAGCCTCATATGAGTTGTGTATGTCACTGGTAGGGAGGTTGCTAAATATGGGCAGTTATATTCTTTTCTGGGCTTGTGTCACCTCAACAGTCATGAGGTATACCAAGATGCAAATGACAAATGTTGTAATCCCCCAAAATGCATATAGAGACATTTTGCTTCCCTATGTGACATATGCACAGATGACATGACTTGTCCATATACAGCCATATGTGCAATCTAGCCTTGCCATATTTCAAGTAAAGCACCCATATAAATAACACATATAACACCTCCACATGGATACTAGCCATATATGTGGGTAGTCCTCTGTGCTTGTTACAATGGAACATGGGTCTTGCCATCTATGGACAGTTGCAGGTATAGCTGCATAATAGTATATTGTGTGTGATCTTCCAATATCTCAAATGCATATTTCTATGCAGTATGCCCAAAGGTTGGAAACACTGCAAAAGTAAATTTATCCAGGCAGGGAATGGCATGCTGCTATAGGCCCTCCATGAAAATATTTGGTTAATGCTTTGTCATGACATATCTGACTGGACTTTCTATGCATGTGTCTCGTGGCACATTATAGACGATATCAGCTCTACTAGTGGTAAAAATTGGAACAATGGTGAATTCCAAAGAAGATACAGTGACATGATCCCCACAGCATGCAGTAAGGCAGCTTGCCTTTCACAAAGGGCCACAAGAGTGTGTCCACTGTCAAAACCACCTACAACAGACACAGAGGAGCGCCTGGATTTTCTGTATCAGAAGCCAGACAATTATGACATCTGTACATGGCACTGTGGATATTTGTCAGTGATTCCTTAGGTGGGGATATGTCTGAGCATGTGCTACTATCTGCATCACTTGTGCAGTCCAAGGTGACGGAATGTACAAGCATGATGTCTTTCTTTTAGGGAAGCATTAGCACTTCAAGTCCAAGGGCTGTCTGCCCATAGTTTTTTAAACATTACTCTTCTGTAGTACAGGCTGGCATTTTGTGGGTGTTGGTGAAAATGTTTTCTTTATTTGTTGAGATTTTTTTATATTTTCATAGGTGGTGTGCTGTCAGGGTCCTCCAGCATGGATAGAGGCCTGTCTGATATGGAAACTGTCTGGCTCCAGTAATGATGCCAGCCAAATCCAGGCACAGTCAAGGGTCAAGGATTCAGTCTGCATATTCAGACAATGTGATGGCCACATCCCCATTTTCTTCCATTGATACAGCACAAAATTATCCATAGACCCAGAATGGCACCTATCCCAGTAGTACAGTCTCCCTTGGTTGCTGCTGGTTCCATTGAGTGAAATGATAGTGTCAGTGGCCAGTATGCCAGTTGTCTGAACATGCCAAGGATACCAACCATCTCCTGAGCAGTTTATGCAGGGTAATTTTCTACAGGACCATCTTATTTGAGCTGTCAGATGGCTATCACTCAGCCTTTATGCAGGGCCATAAAGCAGGCGCAGACAGAGAAAGTCCATTATAGTCATAGCTGAGCTGGTTGGAGTAGAACATGGTCCGCGTGGGAGTACACAGGACAGATATGCAACATTATAGCAATTTAGCACAGGAAACTTGTATGCAGTAGGTGCTCCTGTGCAGTCAAACATCATGGCCACCAAACTTCTCATGCATCCATTGGGGAGGTCCATTGTGATAGAAAGAAGCCACAGCCTAGGACCCATAGTGCTACCGTCTTCACTCTACTATACAATGTGGATATCACTATACTGCAAGGTAGAATTACATTCAGATTTGGTGCTTATGCTGAGATGTTCCCCTATAGCACAACCCACTATTAGCACTCAATGCTATGGATCATCCCTGTGACCTTTGTTGAAGAGGGTGCACACATGAATTTGGATAAACATTGTCAGTGTATATAATTCCTGTTGGTGCCCTCAGCCAATCCATCAGACCTTATCACAGTCCTGAATACATTTTCAGGAGCTCAGTCCATGCACATGCTCAAGAATGCAAAAACGCAAGTGGACACACACACACACACACACACACACACACACACACACACACACACACACACACACACACACACACACACACACACACATACACACACACATCTGTATTGCCTAATAGCAGAAAATCACATGAGAATGGAGACGCCATCCCCTTCCTGGCCAGTCACCCCAGGACTCTGCAATTGCTAGCCTATGCCACACACACACACACACACACACACACACACACACACACACACACACACACACACACACACACACTCTTGTCACTTTGGCCTTTTCCACTTGTGCATATGATGACAGCTGTGCCCTGTTATTAGTACACTAGTACTACCTGGGTAGCTTATGTCTGATGCACAATGTGGCCAGCTTAAGTATAGTACAGTATAGCACACCCTACATATAGGTTTGCATGCACCTCCTTCTGTTATATATACTGTTTATTCTGGCCATTAGTTATGAAGCAGACACTATATCTTAACCAGTGCAACTGTGTACTGTGTCTGCCTTTGCCTGGTGAATTCATCCTGTGCAGCTGGCTCCTCCACAAGGTCCTTATCCAGCATTTCTACCACTACTGAGTCTGGGTCATCATCTTCCTGTATATTTCTGCTCTAATCTAACTGTTTGCATATCAGCATGTCATGTGACTTTACATATACTGCAAAGTTTTTACTGCATGTTCCAGGGCCATACGGCAATGTACCACCAGAGACAGTTAGACACTAGAAGCAGGCTTTTAACAGACAACAGACACTTGTTCAACAGTTATTTGAGTCCATGACAAGGCATCTTTGCATGCATTGGTGATCTGTGGCTTTTTTCCTGGTGTCATTAGACAATGTCCCAGTGCATATCTGACAGCTCAAATAAGATGGCCCTGTAGAAAATTACCCTGCATAAACTGCTGATATAAGTCACACATGCCAGGTGTAGGAGTTATGGGCACTGCTTGAGTGTGGCATGCTGATATACTGTATATTAGACCTTGTGCATTACAGACCACCTGGCAATTTATGGAGTGGAACACCTTTTTTTGTCTCTGCTCCCCAGGTGTGGATGTTATTGCAGTGTGGGTGTAGTCTATGGCTTTCACCATCTTAAGGTAATTGGATGCATCATGAACTGTCCACATAGCGTTGATTCTCTCCTCACTGGTACATGGAAGCCGCATATACTTCCCATATACTGTACATGACATCAAGGAACTGGTGGAGCATACTTGAGGCACATGCATGGGATACTCTGTGTGTGTCTCATGTTGGTCTCTGAAAGGTCCTTGCAGCTAGCATTCTCAAAGCCACATGTACATCAATGTCTATAGGGATAGGTATTCCAAGAATCACATTAGCCAGCATTTAAGTGCAAGACATCTTGACCAGCTCTTGTACAGTGCCTTTATCCAGAAAGTAATGTTCCAATATTTCTATGTCATGCAGAAGAATGATATGTTAGGTCTGGATGGATGATTCAGCACCACTGAGGGAACAGCATACTTTGACTACCAGCAGTGTCAGAAGCCTCTTGCATATACATTATGAGTAATGCAGAGGCTAACCTTTGCAAGTTTTCATGGTCTTTCTCCTGTAATTCTGGAGATTTTGAGGTATCCAACAACTCAGGCAGTAGCATCTCCATGTGAACTTTATACATTTCTAAATTGCTGCACTATATTGTTTAGTTTCATTTTCATCTGCCATTGCCTTCATTTTAATAATGTTAGTTACTTGCATGTTGTCATACAGCCATTTGCATCTTATGCAGGCCACGGTATTTTTCAGCTTTCTGCAGTCATGCTCGAAGTGCCTCTGAATTGCCAATACCCAGCATGTGTTCACTCATCATGCAAAATTGGCTGTCATGATATGAAAACTGTTTCTGAATCTCACCGATTGTCAAGCATTAGCAAAGTACTTGCATGCTGAATCCACACTTCTGAAGTTAGTAATGCAAACAGCAAGGTCCTAGAGGTATTAAAAGAAAAACTCAACATATTTTAACAGTATCTGTATTAAAAATAATTTGCAATAGCTGAATAATGGATTTAGTTGCTTAAATATATTAGTCTAGTGTTGAAAAGTTCACCTCTAGGATTGAATAAACTTTGTGTAGGTTTCAAGCAGAGCCTGCGCAGAGTGTTTTCATGTACGCAATGTTGCTCCCCGTGTAGCATCACACCTTGTATATTAATGATGTGAGGCACACAGAAGCAAAGTTTCGTGGCTCGCACCAGTGTTGCTGGACATGAAAAATCTAATATGAACGCAGATCATATCTCAGCCTTTTAGTGCAAGAAATCTGTACAAAGACTAAACTATTATTTATTTATTTATTTATTTATTTATTTATTTGACATTTGTTGACCAGGTTAGCCTGACTGGGTAGCAGCCCTTTTTCAGCAGAGACTCGAGGAGAAAAGCTCCAAAAAGTACAAGTAATAAAAGTAATCACATGCCAGAGTTATAACTAAAATTACAGTAATTACAATATGTAAGAAATGTATGTTGAAACAACATGCTAGAAAATGGTCATTGACCTGAAAACATAATATAGTAGGAAGTTTCATACAATAGTAAGCAGAATGCAGAAAATATCGATATGTTTGTAAAACAGACAGTAAGAAATATATAACGAGGAGATAAGCCCAGGGCAAGAGCCAATTTCTAAGACTAGCTGTGGAAGCTATAGGAACTAGTGACTGCTAGTAGACTTTATTAGAAGCAGAGGCAGAGAGAGGCAGGAGAGAAGGTTGCTGCAATACTATTAGAGGACGGGAGGTGGATTAAGTAGGGTCATAGCATAAGCATGTCCATGATATGCGTAGAGTTTCCTTTAGTGTTGTTGGGGTTAGAGATCTGTCTAACACTTAGTGGTAATTTATTCCAAGCATTTGCAAGCATTTATTCCAGCTAAAATGAAATTATTGCTATTCTTCCCCAACGTCTTCTCACCCCTAGGTAAAGAACCCCCAAACACTAACAACATAACCTTCCATATTAAATCCAATAATGGGACCCTCATAACCCCTGTCACCAGTACCAAATTGCTAGGTGTTACTATTGATCATAAGCTCAAATTCGACATACACATTACCCAAACAGTAAAGTCTGTTAACAAAAAACTAGGATCCATGTACAGAATTAAAAACTTCTTAACTCCCACTACCAAATTAACTATTGCCCGTACCCATCTCCTCTCTTCCCTCCTCTATGCTTCCCCGGTCCTCTCTTTCCTCAATAAACGTGAACTTAACATGCTCTCTCTTGCCTACAACCACATTGCTAGATTTATTACAGGTTCCCCTTATCGAACCCACCATTGCCTTAACCTGAGGAACCTTGGCTGGTTGGAACTGCTTAATCTCCTCAAACTTAGCCAACTCGCCGAAGCTTATAAAATAATCAACCATCCTGATAGAACTCCCTCACTGTGCAGCATTCTGACTCCATATACTAACCTCAATAGTCTCCGATCATCCAACAGCATCCAGATCCTAACCATTAAAGCTAAAAACTCAGGTGGGGATGCCCTCTACGCCAATTCCATTGGCAAGCCGTGGAACTCCCTGCCAAACAACCTTAGACTTATTACCTCGCTCAATCAGTTCAAATACAACCTAAAGGAATATCTCTCCACACAATGGATATGTCCATGTCGTGAACCTGACTAACTACATATCCCATACCTTCTAGTCCCACATCCCCCTAGCCCATTTCCCTTATGCAGATCTCTTAGGGCCTCACTTGTTCCTAATTCCTAATTGTAATGAGGAGGATTTCCGATTCCAGTCTATTTTCCATTAATATAAGGAAATCAATGTTTTTTGTATAACCTCCTGTTTGTCCTTTTGTCTTATATAACATCTATGTAAATTTTTTTCATTCCTGTATATGTAATCTGTATTCTCTTTTTTGTAACTCTACTTTGAATCTTGTAATTTAAATATGTACTTACCATTTTTGTATTGGAGCTTTTCTCCTCGGGCCTCTACTGAAAACGGATATGTATCCAGCTAGACTAGCCCGGTTAACAAATGTAAAATAAAAATAAATAAATAAAATAAATAATAAATTTGCCACTGAGTAGCTGTAGAGGAGTTTACCAATGTTTTTGTTGGGTGCACAGACTTGCAGAAGATGCTGATGGAGCTAAGGAGGGCTCAGTTGGGATCACAGGGCTGGATGATGGTAGAGAGAGAGGGAGAGGAGGAGGGTTCGTGTAAGACAGAATGAGCTATGAAAAGCTGAAGTAGTAAGATTTGATGATGAAATTCCAGCCACTGCAAGTTTTTCAAGGCTAGGCAGTGGTCCCCAGTCTGAATGGAGCAGCCTGGCCCAGGTCTTGGCAGACTAGATGCTGAAAAAAATAAAGCAATCAGTGAAACCATACGTACTGTATCTTTGCAGGGAAAAGTGATGGATTTGCAGTGTCATGGGAGAAGGCAGAATAGTGTTAAGGAGGACAGCGCAGAAGAAGAATTAAAACTAAAAATAAAACAGGGATAAATGACACCTGAGAGAGCAAGAACCAGCAGGTAAGTACTCAGAAAAAACTATCAGTGAGGCTGCAGCAAATCTATTTAAGATGCTGGTTATAGGGTTAGTTAAGTATTGGGGTGCAAAGAGTAATGTTTATAAGGGTATATTTACAGCTTGAAAAGAAAGTCAGCGTAAGGGTGTTTGGTACTCCTTAACTAAGCACAGTGGAATCAAAAACTGCTGCAAGTACAATTCCTCATTAAAATAAATTGGGAGGGGGATGGGGTGTGTGCACACTACAAAGACTACAAGTGTAACAAACACATTAGATTAAACACAACTATCCAAGACAAATAACCCTGCATATGGAAAAGCAGATTAAAGGGAAAAAACATGTATACACATTTTCTTATATATAAAGTGTTTTGGCAGGTTTTTGTTGTTTGAGTCCCGAGTGTTTAAGCTTATCAAGGGGGCGCCTTGTAGTTTAGAAATGGGGGTAACAGAACTTAGGGAGAAAACAGAAACAGGAAGAAGCAGGTTAGAAGGAGAGGGTTAGATAACTATCATACTGAGCTACATTAAACACAACAATTTTACTAGACCTAAAGTAGAGTTTGAGAGACTTAAAGCTGATACAGGGAAAAGGAACAACAGTCTACAGATTACATGTTACAGCTACAACATTATGCATATTATAATATTCCTGCAGTAAAAGCCTTGAACTGACATCCTGAAACATTAAATACTTTCAGATATCTAACCCATAGTTCATATTAGAACTAAAACAGCTTACAGTCAAAGTACATTGGATTCACTTCCTGAAAAATAAAATGCCTTGCAAGAACTATCACATAGCTCAGGTAAAATAAATTCAAAGTGCAACAGTATACAGAATCCAAGCTACTGCTGCAGCACTATGTACAATATACTATGCCTGCAGTTAACAACCAAGATTTAACTTTTTGTTAAATAAGAAGCTTACACAGAGACATCTCTTAGTACATTTATAAAAAAAAACAAACACAAATAATAAAAAATAAAAATACTTGCTTATTTAGTGAACACACTCACAGGACAAGACTGATAGGGGAGGCCAGAGTTTACAGGTTCCAGAGTGAAAGTAAAAATGAAACAAGAAATCATGCCAGCTAGGATAGAATTTCAATGGAGCAAATCATCATGGGACAAGGCATCAGAACAGAGTTAAGGGTCACAGGGAAGAAAAATAAAAACTAAGAGTAAAACAGGGATAAGTGACATCCTAGAGAACAAGAAACATCAGGAAAAAAAAAACTAGCAGTGAGGTTGCAACAAATCTATTTAAGATGCTGGTTATAGGATCAGTTAAGTATTGGGGTGCAAAGTGGTAAAGTATATAAGGGTACATTTACAGCTTATAAAGAAAAACAGCTTAAGTGTGTTTGGTTCTGCTCCTTAACTAAACACAGTGGTATCAGAAACTGCTGCAATTAGAAACTGCTGCGAGTACGTTCCTAACTAAAATAAGCTAGGAGGGGGGTGGGGGTGTGCACACTACAAAGATTGCGAGTATAACAAACACATTATATTAAACACAGCTATTCAAGCCAAATAACATTCCATATTGAAAGGCCAATTAAAGGGAAAAAACATTTATACACACTTTCTTATATATAAAGCGTTTTGGCAGGTTTGCAGAGAGCTCGCAGGTGAATTTTGTTGTTTGAGTCCTGAGTGCTTAAACTCATCCGGGGAGCACCTAGTAGTTTAGAGATGGGGGTAGCAGAATTTCTTATATATAAAGTGTTTTGTCAGGTTTGCAGAGAACTTACAGGTGAAGTTTCTTGTTTGAGTCCCAAGTGTTTAAACTCATCCAGAGGGGCACCTTGTAGTTTAGAGAGGGGGGTAGCAGAATTATTTAGTGTACACATTCCCAGGAAAAGACTAATAGGGGAGACCAGAGTTTATAGAGACCTAAGTGAAAGGGAAAACAGAGCATGCATAATGGGGGGACAAAGGTCCAAAAATAGGGACAGATTCTCAATTTTGTTCTAATAAACTTAGAAAGTAGCTAGAATAATAATATTTGTGTTATCATGTATTTTCTGAAAGATATGAAGTACAAAACTCAATGCATGTCATTATGTATTGACTTCAATCTTCAGTGATTTTCCAGAAAACCACAAATTTTACAAGGAACAGAATAAAAATATGATGCAAACATCCAGACATTTTGTAAAAATCTGGACAGTTGTTGGACAGCATGGCAATTGCTTTTGATTTAAATTTTCTTAATGAAAATTTGTTTGGGGCACTCCTGTATTTTGTTTTTCCTCATTTCAACTATGTCTCCATTTTTTTTTTTGGCGGCAGTGTTTGCACAATGCACTGCTTATCACAAACATGTTGGTTGTGCTCACCTGGTTTGTATGAAGCACAGCAGTCCACAAATTGCAGAATGGACTAGCCAGGTTGCAGACAGGACCCAGATAACCACAAACATAAACTGGATGCATTCAGTTAATACTACTGGTTATCGCACTAACACAGTAAGTGACGTGCTGTGATTAACAGGAAGAATTTTACCATGAATACTAAGATAGGGAGTATCATGTCACTAATCCTGTGGTAGCAGGTGTTAAGTTTAGGTGTGGAGTGCAGATGCTCTGAGGTTCTAGTACAGGGTGTCTAGATTTTGTTTTACTGATGTGACATTGCAGATTATAACAATGGAGTGCAACATACATAATTGTTTTCTCAACCTTCTTGTGGCAACAACTGTAAGTGTAGGACTACTATAGACATGGTCCATTTGACTAACACATTTACACAAGAGCGTGGATACCAAATAACCTTGAAATTCTATTGTTGTTCTGTTGTACTGTTGTTCATCACTTACCATCACACAAATACATTGCCCACCAGTGCGCACCCTCAACTATCATGTTTGCATGATGGTAAGCGATGTGTAACATTTTCAAATGTTGCAAAATCAAAAAGTGCACACTGTCAGTAAGCGCGATATGTGTAATTGGCAGGAATACATCAGTATACAAAATGCAATTGGTGGAAAATGTTCAGTCTGCATTGGGTTTGAGCTATAGTAGACATGTCTGGTGTTTCTGCTGAGGGAATGCACTTCTCAGGATGGAGGTGGGGTGTTCTGGAGTCCAAAGCCTTTATTAGACTCCTAGTTAAGGAGCTTGTGCCCCGGTTGCTGCAGAAGGACAATTCAGGCTCAGAATACACATCTGAAACCTTGAATAGTATTGCCAGGGCTTTGACCAGTGCTACATGTATCCCCTGCACTGTTGAACAATACCACCTTCTTTTTGATGACCTCCAGAGGAAGAAGTGAGGTACCCCTAACCATTGCATTGGGGAATTTAGCACAGGGGACACTCGACAGATATGTACAAATCAATTACAGTGGCTAATTGTAAATGTTAAAAGCTGAATATAGTCAGCACTTGTATTCATAATGGTATTCTGTTTTGTTCTGTTTTTTCCACAGCTGCCATGGAGTGAGGATAGAATCTAAGGTCCCATGCCGTTCCTTTGTCAAGGATGCGAGAAGCATATGGTATGTATGCAACAGAACAGTACTGTTATTGTAGTATTAAAAATTAAAGACAGATTAGCTGGTAGTTAATACAGTTGTATCCAACTGAGCATGCATATCTCAACTGTAAAATAAAGTATGCATGCCTTAGTCTGTAGCACAAAGCAACAGTTTCACATCCCTAAATTACAGTGGGCATGCATCTGTGAACTGTAAAAGGAAAGTATGCATGCAGTAGTCTGTATGACAAAATAACAGTACAGTATTGGAGAGTAGTCAGTAGTTGTGCTATCAAAAAACACACTTCCTAGATATATAATACTGTTAGGTTTTCATCATTATTGCAATGTAACTTTAGACCACTGTACCAGTGGCACAAATGGCCTGATATAAACTGTAATCAGTATAACTGGAACACACACATATGGAATATATGCACACATCAAGGATTACTGTCTGCAATCTGTACTATAGTGTGTCTCTGTTATGACCTGGATAGTCTTAAAAGTAATAAAGAAATTAGTTAGGAGTTTGTAGTGTTGAAAGTTGTTGTTTGTCTTTCGGCTTTTTCCCGGTAAGGGTTTGCCACAGCGGAACTCTGGTCCACTAATGATTGGCAGTAGATTTTTACAAAATGCCAAGGTGCCAGCTCAATGCCCAACCTTCAACGAAGGCATGCCCATTTACGCATGCATGTCTTTTGATCACTACCCAGCCGCAGGGAGGACATGCAGACTCCACACAGAAGGCACTCCCAAGCCAAGCCGAGAATCGAATGGGAGAACCTCTTGCTTTGAGGTAACAACACTACCACTGTACCACCACGTAAAGGTAACAAAATAGAGTCAAATAATTGTATCAATGCTTTGTATATCACATATGACGTCACTAATGTTCTCCCTTTTTTCCCTCACCCCATCCTTTATCTTCTCTTTTTTTTGTTTGTTTTTTATTTGTTGTTTTTTCCCCCACAGTACAGTGGGATAGGCCTGTCTTACAGGATCCTCCTGCCCTCACTCTACTGGCTACAGCACCTCTGCCCAGCAATTCTGGTGCACGACCTGGCAGCACCCCCTCTGCTGGCCCTGCACTACCTGGCCCCAGAGGATAAGCCTGTGGCTCCCTCCAGGAGCAGTGGTAAAGGTGGTGGCTTTATCACCCAAAAAGAACTGCCAGGGATGGTACATAGGATTGTGCGCTATACTGTGGGTGCATGCCTACACTGGATAGGGTACCTACTCTCCATCCTGGTTTAGAATACCTGAAGGAGATGCATATGTTGGGCAGCCAGTGGTGCAGTGAGATGACAGTGATGACAGTTCACTGGGTGAGGACTCAATTCTCACTGTCACCCAGTTTGACGTGCATGAGACCTTGATTTACCCACCCTCTCCCAAACCATGGTATTCACCCACTTCTTGTGTCCTTCACCATCCCTATGTCTTGTCTTGTATGTCCTGTCTGTCTACCATTGCCTTCTCACCTGCCAAAGTTACCTGACCCAGACATACCTATGTTCCTTCCCCCACATTCCTTTCTCTCTGCAAAACAAAAAGGGCATCTGTCCCAAAAACAACAAAAAAATACATAGCTATCCATTTCACACACGTCTTCTTGACACCCATGACTCAGTACAGTTGGCTATACAACATGAGTATGTTGTGGTCACCCTTCAGTCTGGAGATGACAGCCCAAATTCAACTAAGATTCTGCATATATGATCATGTTTTACTGTTGAATAACTTAATAGCTATGGTTCTTTCCTACATCCTTCCTGCACATTCCTGGCTTCCTTTCACTTTGCTTTTCCCCCTGCTTGCTCTCCATTTCACCATAGGTGTCGGAAGTTGTTTAAGACTGGGGGGCAGAGGGTGAGAGGGGCACTTAGAGATCTACAAACGGTAATTTTTATAACTATTTACTACCATAACATATGTTCACTTGGAGGACATTTTATTCTTAGCCAATTCCCGTTTGGTGCTTGAATTAACATTTTCTGATTGGTCTTAACTATCCCATGGCTGATAACTGTATATAAGTCCTAGTGAGAATAACTGTGATCATATCATAGATCATTTGAGGGGACCCATGTAAGGGATGCAGCATTTAGGAACTGCCTCTATCCATTAGTGGCATGAAGGGCAATCCTGGAGTATATTTTCTATTACCCATCCTTAGATCCAAGTCGCATTTGAATATGGATGGATGAGCTTTGTTTTATTTTTACTGATAGTCTGTTCTGGAACAGTGGTAGCCTCTGTGATATATATCCATCTCTCCACAACTTTCAGTTTAGATAACTGGACTGAGTATTTGTGATGCCATTTGACTTGCTGATGTTCAGTAGGTCCATCTGTATTAGGCCAGAGGATGCCTTGTATGTCAGACATGTCACCTCTAAGCACTCTGTAGGATACTGAGTATAGTAATAAATCTTTGAGGTGGTCCATGCAAGGCCTATTGTTTAGGACTTGTATCCTTTTAGTAAGGCATATCTGAAGGTATTCCAATTGTCATATGGGGCTGGACAGATACATGCCAAAGTGGGCATTATACAAAATGATTGACATAATGAGAGCTTTGTAAAGTGGGACAACAACATCTCTAGATCTAGTCACAATCAATTTGTTTATAAGCTGTGCAATATAGAAAGGCTTTCTTATAACTCTGGGCACATGTTGGTCAAAAGGTAGGTCACTGTACACACAAGCTCCCAAATGCCAAACAATTGGGTCAGTTCTCAGAGGGCATTGTCATGATTTTGACACTAGTTATTATTTGGGACAAACCTTCCTGCATGATGGTTAAGTCATTTGGGGATTCAATAACTGCTCCTAGCTTGCAATCATCCCAAACTTAGCTGGCCAAAGCCCTTTGGTGCTTCCTTTTACTTTTGAGATGTATATGCCAAACAGAAAAAGTCTCAGCACCAAACCCTGGGGGACTCCATTGGTGACTGGTCTCTTCCCCAGTTTTGATCTCCTACATCCTGTGAGCAAGTTGGCAACCCAGCTAGTGATGCAAGAGTTTGCTCCTACATTATTCATCTTTTGTACTACACCTGAGTAAGGGATTGTGTCAAAAGGCTTGGCCAGGTCAAGGTAATGTGGTGTGAACTGTTTTACCTTCATCCAGTGCTTTGGTAACAGAGGTAAAGCTTAAAATTTGCCCATGATTGTGAGCTTTTCACACTTTTCTCTGTGCTGCTTTCAAACACATTTTTAGGGCCATGCACACAAGTATGCATTCTTTGATTCACCTTCCTGATTGTATTAAATTATATTCCTTGTATAATACAGCACCAGTTGTTAGAATGTGTTTTAAATTTGTAGTTTTGAACAGTCTTCTAGTAAGCAATGAAACAAAATGTATGAGCCAATAATGACAAAACTACCCATTTCAGAAAATTTCAACCATAAAAGGCCACTCAAACTTCTGTCATTACAATCCACCAATATCAGTTGTTGTTGTGTCTTTCGGCTTTTCCCAGTTAGGGGTCGCCACAGCGGAACTCCGGTCCACTAATGATTGGTAGCTGATTTTTACGTGCCAAGTTACCAGCCCCGATGCACAACCTTCAATGAAGGTATGCCCATTCACGCATGTCTCCACACAGAAGACGCTCTAACTGACAATCGAACCGGACAGCGTCTTACTGTCAGGCAACAACGCTACCGCAGCACCACCACCGTGGGTTTACAATCCACCAATATCAGTAAATATACAAAATATCTGCAGAAGCAAGTCATCTAAATAATTCCACATTAAAGAGATATCTAACTAATGAAGAGGTTGCTGCTAGGAAACAACTTTATAATTCTTTGTTTCATCTACAAATAAAGTGGCTATTGCCCTTGAAAAATAAATTGCCTATGTTACATTAAAAAATGGTAAGCTAGTAAGTAATATTGCAATAGGGAATGGATAACAAACTGATGACAGGTTCTTAGTTACTAGGTAACTCCTCCAAAGGAGGACATTCACAGGACTGCAGCATCCACTCCCTTTAAAGTATAAGACAGTACAGTATCAGCGATCCATCTGCATACTGTGAGAGTAGAACCCACAGCCTTCTGCATCAAAAGTAAGGCTGCTACCTGTTGTGTTATTAATGATGCAAACAGATTTGGAATAAAACTAAACTTCTCTTCCCCTGAAGCTCTGAGCTCCTTGAAAATTTTATTTAACATTTGTTTACCAGGAAAGTCTGACTTGGAACAAAGCCAATTTTCAGTAGAAGCCCAGGGTGAAATGCTCTAGATCCATATCTTTGTAACATGGGAGGAAACCAGAGTACCCAGTAGAAACCCAAATGAGCACAGGGAGGACATACAGACTCCGCACAGAAGGCACCCCAGCCAAGCATAAAACCAGAGAACCTCTTGCTGTGAGGCAACAACACTACCACTGCACCATCCTCTTGACACAACTAAATCTCTCAATTTCACAGCAGAAGGGGGGGGCAAAGGCCCAAAACCAGGGACACATTTTAAATATTGCTTGTATAATCTTAGAAAGTTGCTGAAATAGTGTTTTATGTTACAAAAAAAAAGATAGGAAGACTGAAACTTAAAGGGCTATCATTATTTAGTGAATTTAGTTATTACTGATTTGCCACAAAACCACAAATTTTAAGAGGAACAGAAAAAAGTAAGAGCCAATGGACTGAACTCCCTGAATCACACACACACACACACACACACACACACACACACACACACACACACACACACACACACACACACACACACACACATATCTATGGTGTGTCCACATACACAAAAATATGTATATTTAAATTAAACAACCCACATCACTGGGCTTATTAAGATGATCTACAGAAACCACTGTTTTAGACACAGTACAGCACCTTACTGTTCAGAGGTTTATACAGCTTACTTACAAATAGGAAAATTATGCATAGTTTATTCAGTGTGTAGGGTCAACATTTGCAAAGAAGAATACACTCTTTAAACATCATACTGGTCGGTAGCATATTTTAAAGAAATGTACCAAGTACACTGCTATGCTGCTGTCACAAACTAAAGGCTCGCACATTCCTACTAACAAAATGAAATTCTGGACAACATAAAAGGATATGCCAAAGAACAGCTGTAATACTTCCTAATCTTCTTGTACCAGAATTCTTGGGCAGCAAGGCTGACAACTCCTACATCTATTGTAGCTGCCAGAAAATGGATAAACAGCAGGTCTTACTTCATGACAGGAAAGAGACTCATACTGTGACCTTGCACCCCTCTCACAAGCTATACAGTACTTAAAAACTTCATGAAAAGATTCTGTAGCACCTACTGTAAAAATAATAAAAGACAACTACTTTTTTCACAAAAATAAGCCTTTGATTTGGCTCATACATATATATATATATATATATATATATATGGTATGGTATATACAGAATAGCTAGTAACAAGACAAAAGTCAATCATAAAGTCACAATCATGAGAAATGCATACCAATGTTTAAAATTATAGCTTGTGTTAGTAAGGGCAGACTTAATGTAACCACAAAACTCCACAGAAAAAGGCAAGTGTCTACAGAACTTGTTAAACATAGCTGCAACAGGAAGTACACATAGCAAAAAAAAAAGAAAAAAAAATAAAGAAAAAAAGACAAGTAGTTTATAACATAACAAAGGGTGTGGGTCATCAAAACGCAAGTACAAGTGATGCCACAACCCTTTTTCAAGCACATCCCATTCCATTTGGAAGAAACTGGTGCTGTAACGCCATACCCAGCAACCAACATAAAACAAAGGAAGCAAGCGGGGTCCAAATCAGTCACCTGGATTGACTTCCCAAGTCTCGTCCTGCATCCCAATATCTGCTGTCACCATTGACATGCTCCAGTTTCCCAATTAAATGCCATCTTCACCCCACAGACCAATCTATCCTCGGTATTTCCAGCACCGGCTACGTGCAGTGCTACTGTGGACATATGCAACAACATAAAGGTTCGACAGCCGTAGACAGAGGCTACTAAAGCTAGATCCTGTTCAGGGCAGGGATAAGTTAAAATATTGATACTAATATACCTTACACTCCTCTCTCGTCACCT
Source organism: Protopterus annectens (assembly GCF_019279795.1). Lineage (NCBI taxonomy): Eukaryota > Metazoa > Chordata > Ceratodontiformes > Protopteridae > Protopterus > Protopterus annectens. Next base: position 754,094,202 of record NC_056730.1, on the reverse strand, counting down.
AAGATGGAACTATTTCCCAAGGACTACTGCCAAACCCTGCCTTCTTCTTTGCAGAAGCTAGCTTGCTTTGCCTGCTGTCGTCAGCCATCCTGACTTCAACTTTTTCTAGGGAGACCATGTTAGCTGTGACTTACTGTGAGTGTTGAGTCCAGCAGCCTTAAACAGTTTTGAGTCTGGCAGCAATGATGTGATTAGGAACCATGCACTTTTAAATTCACATCACATTAGCTTGCGTGCATTACAGTTCTTGCAGCTGTAAAAGTGTGGGGGGAGGGTCCCTCACCTTTGCACTATGGTTTCGGTGCCTATGCATTTCATCACTTTCCTTCTTTTCCTTAAATCATAATTGCAAGATGGTGTGCATCTTGCACCACTGCAAAGCAATGGTAAACGGCATCAATATAAGTAAATTTATTTACAAGTATAATACCCATTTGTAAAATTACTACATACACCTGTATTCGAGTCCAGTAACATCTGCCTCCAGCAACAATGCATTAACATGTGCTGCCATAGAGCCAGTTAAGTGGCAGATGTATTTTATACAATCAGTAGTAACTGTCACAGTTTAGCAAGGATTTCCATTTGTACTCCCCCATGCTTGCTCCCCATACCACTAATGTCATATCTTCCCCATTCATTTTGTATGAAGCATCATTGCATAATCTCCAGTAATGTTTTATAAAGCATTATTGCACAATGCCCATTTAATTTTGTAAAGCATTAGTGTGAGATGGATCATGATGGTGTGTATTGCACACCATCGTTAAGCAATGCCAATACAAAAGTAGTTCAGTGTATTAGCTATAGCTGTATTAGGAAACAGTACCATTTGGCTCCAAAATTGAATGTATCACTGCAATGAGTGAATTAATACCTGCAGCCAGAGAGTCAGTTAAATAGTAGGTGTGTACAACAACAGTTAAGTTTTCCATTTGCTATTAAGCTTCTAAAATACACCTGCAAAGCAATTGAGTCTGTTAATGCATTGATCCATTTATTTTTGGGGTCAAATGGTACTGGGTTTAAATCCAGGTGGTTACAACAGTTTCAAATACTTTTACGTGTAAATCCAAATTCTAAAATGTGATAGCTGGTATAGAGTTTCTAAAATACACCTGGTAATTAAATGACTCTGTGGAAGCATGTGTCCATGCACTCAGTGGGGTAATATGTACGTTTTTGGGGCAGATGGTAATGGTTACCAATACAGCTGTATGTAACACTTATAACTATTTTTTTTTTTTGCTGCAGTCACGCATTAGAGTGTGATGCTCACCATCGCCTAATTATGCTTTAAAGAAAAGAAATGGGGAAGACAGGAAAGTGGTGAAATGGGGAACAAGAAGGGGGAAAATCAAAGTGAAAGGAGGCCAGGAATGTGCAGGAAGGATGTAGGAAAGAACCATGGCTACCCATTTCTTCAACAGTAAAAAATATTCAGATGTGCAGAATATTAACTGAATTTGCAGTGTCAACCCCAGAGAAAGGGGTGACCACAACACAATCATGATGTATAGCCAATTGGATAAAATCAAGTGTGCCAAGATGGCATGTGTGCAAAATGGAAAGCTATGTATGGGTCGACATTTTTTGGGGGACAGGTGCCTTTTTTTGACAGAGAGAGAGAGAGAGATGAATGCTGGGAAGGAATGTAGGTAGGTCTGGGTCAGGTAGGCTGGATAGGTGAGCAAGCAATCACAGACAGAACATACAAGATAAAACACAGGGAAGGTGAGGAACACAAGAGTTGTGTGAATACCATGGTTGTGGTGAGGGTGGGGACATCTTGAACCCATGGACATCAAACTGTGTGACAATGAGAATCGAGTCATCACCCACTGGACTGACATCATTCTCATGTCATGGCGCTGATGGCTGCAGTGTCTGATGTCTGAGTCTCCTCATTTTATTTAGTACAATGATGGAGAGCAGTGTCTCCATCTGGCAGCATGCACCTCACAGTTGTGTGGCACACAATCATAAGCACCAACCCTGGCAGTTCATTGTAGGTGATAAAATCACCACCTTTGTCACTGCTCCCAGAGGGAACCACTGGCCTATTCTGCAGGGCAGAACTTCTTGAGGGTCCAGGTAGTGCAAGAGCAGCAGAGGGGGTACTACCAGGTTGTGTCCCAGATGCGCTGAGCCTTGATGCCATAGCTGGTGGAATGGGGGCAGGCTGATCTTGTGGGTCAGGCCTACCCTGCTGTGCTGGGGAAAAAATAAAAAAATTAAAAATTAAAAAAAAGAGAAGATAAGAGTTGAGGTGAGAGAATAACAAGGGAAAACATTAGCAACTTCATATGTGGCATAAAATCCATTGATAACATTAGTTGACTCTATTCTGTTATCTTTACTTTTAAGACAACCAACTCATACCAAATAATGTTTGTACTGTTAACACTACCAAACTCATAACAGATGCACACTATACAACAGACTGCAGCAAGCAGTCCTTGATGTGTGCATATATTGCACATATGCATGCTCCAGTTATAATGATTACATTTTACAGCAGGCCATTGGTGCCACTGCTTTAGAGCTATGACTTTATATTGCAATATTGGTGAAAACTGAACACTACTGTATATTTGGGAAGTGTGGATTTTGAACCCACAACCTCTGACTACTCTCTAATTGAAGGTTGAGTGGCACGATGCCAGGGTAATCCTATGGGCTAGGCTTGTACAGGCTCCAGGGCCATTAGCCTAGTACACACCTATGAAAACTTTTTGAAAACTACTGTTTTGGACTACAGAATAATATATGCATACTTTCCTGTTACAGTTGAGAGATGCATGCTCAGTTTGATACAACTGTATAATAAACCAATAAAGGTGTCTTTACTTTTAATGTTAAAATAACAGTACTGTTCGGATGCATACATATCACATGCTGCTTTCATCCATGCCAGTCTTGCAGCATGGGTTTGCCCATTCAGTTCTCTGACTGTGATGGCTGCGGAAAAAAATTAAACAGAACAGAATACCATTATGAATACCAATCCTGACTATATCCAACTTTTAACTCTTACAAGTAGTCTCTGTAAGTGATACTTACACATTTCTTGATCCAATGTTTGAGAGTATCACTCTTTCTCATCCAGTGGTCTCTTTAGTGATTCCTACATTGTTCACCAGTGCAGGGATACCAGTAGCACAGGTCAAAGCCTGGGCAAGACTATTCCATGCCTCTGACTTGTAATCCGAGCCACAATAGTCCCTACGCAATAGCCTGGTCCCATGTTCATTCACTAGGAGTCCAACAAACAATATGGACTCCTGGACTCCCATCTTTAAGCATGGAATCTCAAAACCTCTCCACAAACTCCTGTCATGCTTACCATAGGTTCATAGGTTCATACTAGGCTATCTGCCCAAGGGCATTTATAAGCCTAGCCCATAGTTATTTGGCTTTCGCCACCCCTTTAGTTTGAATAAAACTATGCCTATTATTTTGCTGTGCCTCTGTCAAGCAGTGACACTGAAGTAATCCCTGGGGTATATCTGCGATCCCCCATCCATTGGTCAAGATTCCTCTTGAACAAGGCCAGCGAGGTGCTCTGCCTCACATGTACCGGGATTTTGTTCCACAGCATAGGGAGTCTCTGGGTGATGAATCTGTCCCTCCAGCATGTTCTATTAATAACCGTGTCAAGGTTTAAGTCTCCCGCCCTTGTGGTTCTGAGGGATCTAGATTTTTTGAGGTGAAGCATATTTATCAAATCAGGGTTTGACATGGCCTTATATGTCAGGCACAGGTCACCTCTGAGCAAGCTGTATGAGACTGAATAGAGCTGGAGTTCTTTCAGTCGGACAGCATAAGACATATTTTTGAGACCCTTTATCCTTTTGGTGAGGAACTTTTGGGGCCTTTCCAGCTGCTGCAGGTGTCTGGTCAGATACATTCCGAATGGGGCATTGTACTCAATCATAGGTCTAATGAGTGATGAGTACAGGGGGGCGATGACCTCCCTTGATCTAGATGTGAATCCATTCATGATCAGGTGAGCAATGTAGAAGGTTTTCCTAACTACTTTAGCAACATGAGTGTCAAACGAAAGGCTACTGTCAACCTGGGTCCCCAGATCCCTGATGACTTCTTCTGTGCTCAGTGGATTGCCACCTATATGGTAGCTAGAGGTAACCTTGTTTTTCCCGAAGGGTATGACTATGCATTTCTTGGCATTTAACTTTAGGCCATGGCTCTGGCACCAGTTATCCGTTTCTGTGAGGCCCTTCTGAAGGATATCTGTGTCAGATGTGTTTTCGACTATGGCCCAGTTTGCAGTCATCTGCAAACTTTGTCAGCCATAACCCTCCTGTGTTTGCTTGTACTTCAGAAAAGTAGATGCCGAACAAGAGTGGACCCAGGACTGAGCCCTGTGGGACACCACTTGTGACAGGCTTTGAGTCTGACATGGCTCCAGCAACTCTGACCCTGTGGGTTCTGTCACTTAGCCAGTTTGCAACCCATCTTGTGATGTATGGGTTTACATTCAAGCTGATGAGTTTTTGATGATACCTGAGTGGGGTATTGTGTCGAAGGCCTTTGCCAGGTCAAGGTAGGCTGTATGGACTGCCTTTCCCTCATCAATGGCCTTGGTGACTGTCTCGAAAAAGTCAACCAAGTTTAAAAGGCATGATCTGCCTTTGACAAAGCCAAACTGGGTTGGATCCAAAGTCTGCAAGTTCCCTATGTCTTTATTTATGAGTTCCATTATGATCCTCTCCATGGCTTTGCAGATAAGGCTTGTCAAGCTAATGGGACGGTAATTTCCAGGGTCGGTGGAGGCACCGCCCTTGTGAAGTGGGACCACAGTCACCGTGCGCCACTCCTTGGGTGCAGTATCCTGAGGTGAGGCTAAGATTAAACAGCTGTCCTAACTGCGGGTTTAATTCCTCATTGAGTTCATGGAGCACACAGCCGGGGATACCATCCGGTCCCATGGATGCTGTGTTTTTTGCTTTGGAGAGAGCAGTTCTCACCTGGGCATTGGAGATGTTTGGGGGCTACAATCCTCTGGTATAGATATCTCTCCTTTTGGGGAGGGGAGAAGTTTGCACTGAACCTGTCAGCCAGTATGTTGGCAATGTGTGTAGGTTCAGTAATCTTCACATCATTTTGAACTAATTCTGAGCATATCTGGGAGTTTCCTCCTAGGTTTCTAACATAGCTAAAGAAGGCCTTATGATTGTCTTTTGAATCATAAGGCCTTCTTTAGCTATGTTAGAAACCTAGGAGGAAACTCCCAGATATGCTCAGAATTAGTTCAAAATGATGTGAAGATTACTGAACCTACACACATTGCCAACATACTGGCTGACAGGTTAATAAATAATTACCACAAATCAAGACCAATGTAGAATGATGTTTTCCTGCCAATTTCAGGTATTGCACATACTGAGAGTGCACACTTTTTGGTTTTACAACATTTGGAATTGTTGTGTATCACTTATCATCATGCAAACATGAGGGTGTGCACTGGTGGGCAACGTATTTGCAAGATGGCCAATACTATTAATTAAATGCACTCAGTTTATGTTTGTGGCTCTCTGGGTCCTGTCTTCTACCTGGGTGGTCCATTCATTCAGTTTGTGTACTGCCGCTCTATGCGCAAACCAGATGAGCATAGTAAAACCCATTTGTGCTAAGCAGTGCATGGCACAGAGAGCCTGTGAAAAAAATAAATAAATAAAAGAAAACTGAGAAATAGTTGAAGTGAGGAACATTGATAAACAACATACACAGTAGAAAATGTTAGTACACACGAGATATTTTTACATTAGTCTGGATTTCAACTCTTACTGCAATGCACTGTCAGAAAACAGGTTGGGTGCCCTATCCATATTTGCCACACAAACAGCTTTGCAGCAAGAAAATGATGCAATTCCTCACACAACCAAGTGCAACTGAATGCACACTGATATCAAGGCATAAACTATTTGTACATTTATATTTAATATATTTGGATGTATTGCACTTAATGATCACAGAACCTGTTATGATTATTGCTTGCAGATATAGTGTTCTGTCTTACCTTTCTGTATTTCTTTGTCATTCATCAGTTTTCTGACCAGTACTCAGAGACATGGAGTGTGTAATCCAGTCTTTATTATTTACCTTAAATGTGTGAGGATATAAACTGGGAATACTACGATATGTAGTTGCCATCAAATGAAGGGCAGGTTAGATGGCATAAACAAGCACTGAGTGCTCTTTCTTGGGGGCGGGGCAAAGGTGAGCTCCTGTTATGGCACATGCAAGGGTACACTGTTCTTTTTAGGGAAGGAACACGGCTGAGCTACTGTTATGGTCCAAAGGTATGTTGCTCTTGTTACTGTCCTTGTTTTGCATCTTGCCTGTTTGATATTGTGAGGGTTGTGAAATCAGAAACTGCAATGTGTCTTATTATTTTTTAAATTCTCTTTGTTATGGCTTGCCATTACAAACATATGGTGCTAAACTGAGTTCATGCAGTGATCATCGGTACTTTGGAGAGGTATGGAATGTATGCATCTTTGACGCCTGAGGCCTACTACCTACTAATGGACACATACAAGTCAAATAACACTCTGCTATCACATATTACTTTAATTTCTGTATGTATCTCCTACCTACTTGCTTACTGTATGAAGTGATGAAATAGAAGGACATGCTGTAATATTATACAATACAGTACATGTTCAGGACTTACCTTGTAAATGCAGCAGTTGCCACAGTGTTAGTTCAAGGCTGACTGTGATGCAAGCAGTACACAGCCAGCACATGGGAAGGTAAAGGCTCTATCTCTGAGTTGAAGCCAGCAGAAGTTGCAGAGTTCCTGTAGTGTGTCCCTATTCACCCTATAGTACTCTACAATGTCCATGTTGTATATGTTGTGATGAGTTAAATGTGGCATGACAACTCTTCTCCGTCTTGACCTAGGTCTATTGGCAGCAGTAGCAGCATTGCCTGCAGTCTGTAGCACATACAAATGGAGTTAAGCAGCAGCTCCTAACATTCTGACTGTATAGACTTTCTGTGTCTGTACTCAACTACTTTTGAAATCCACAAGAAAAATAGCTTGTTGAATACTTCTACCAGATTGATTGATTAGCATGCATTTCAGCTGCTTAGGCTATAATTAGCATCTCTGAAACACAGGCTAAGACAGATGCAATACATTAATAATCTACTGCATTATAACAATGCAAATGTGCAGCTAGCCTGACTGATGGTGAGGACACTTGCTACATGTTTGCAGGACTTCACAAAAGTGAATTTGTTCCAAAGATATCTTTACAGAGGAATATTGAACTCCATGAGCTGTGCTTCCATTTTGTTACCTACATAATGCATATGCTGGAATATATTCATGAATAATGTGAAGCAAAGTCTGTTACATTTTTACCTGTATACATTAGCTAGAAGTGTACTGATGGCATGGCCATGTTTCCCAAGCCATTTCAGAGGTACACATGATTGACAATACATGAAAATAGAATGCTATGTGATAAATATGTACAAATGTTTCAGGAACAGGCCCTTTGAAAGCACTTTTAGCATTTCAAATATGTTTTATTAGCAAATGATTCATTTACCTGTTCTTTTGTGGGTGGGAGGAGCAAAGAAGAGTTACTGTTATGCCACAAACTAGAATGGGGTGTTGTTTTGGGGGGGGGGAGCACAGCTGAGATATTGCTATGGAGCATACAAGGATATGTTGCTCTTGTTACTCTCCTTGTTTTGCATCCTTCCTGTTGTTAGTATTTCACATCTGTAGACTGTTTTATGTTTTTCCTGTGGGTACTACTGACTGCCTACCTTTATTGTTTTATCTGGAAACAGTTACTTTGTAGTTATATGATACTTACCTGTATTATCATTCTGTTGTCTTTTAGGACACAGACAATGTCAGTGAAGTAGAGACCCCTATTCAGTGAAGCAGAAATCAATATCATTGTTGATGTTCTCCATCAACATAGGGCATTTCTGCAGGGAAGGACTCAGCCCAATATGGCACATAGTCTACAATTATATCAGCACATTGTTGGCAACATCAGTTTTGTGAGTAGGCACAGCTGGACATATGAACAGGTGCACCACAGGGTCTATATCACTTCATTGAGTACATAACTATTGAACGCTTACAGCATCGAATATTAACGTACTTGAAGAAGTTATTGTGGGGGGGGCTGCACCCCCACACACACACACACACTAAATATATATTCCTATTCTCAGACTGCACTATAGTGAGGAAAGGGCAAAAATCCCGATCTTCACTGTACTGCAAAAAGAATTCACAAACTTTGAGTACGTGAATATTCGACGATGTAAGCAGTTGATATTCATGTACTCGAAGAAGTGATAGGGAACCACACCACAAGGCCACTGACATGATTATCACTGCACGGAGGTGAGCAACTGCAGTTGCCCAAGACCAAAGGGTAACTGGAGGAAGGCCTGCTACAGAACCCCCTCTTACCCCTAATAAAGAGTTCCTGGTGAATATCCTTCAGCATGGATGATCACAGCAAAGTGGACCACAGTATGTCGTTGAAGTGGGCACCTCTCCTTCTGAGTCCTAAGAGGAGCTTCCAGGTAGGCTTTGATATATGACCAGCTGAATACTGTTGTATAGTAAAATAATTGAAATAAAAGTTACTTCTGTGTCACATGTCATATTTTTTGGGGGGGGGTGATTGAAGATTGCTACAGTTATAAGCTTAGTTTGGAGTCATCAGCCATATTCTTGTTGAACATGCAGTTAATGCAGATATAGAGAAGAATATGTATTACCCCCTGTCTTACTATTAAATGTGATGAAGTTGCCCTAAACGCTTGCTTATTTCAGGACTGTCAGGAATCCAGCAACATATGCCTCCTGCAATGGTAAGCCAAATACATTTATGTCAGTACTGCAGATCAATTTAAAGAAATATCATAATGTATCATTTTAGGCTGTTATTTGTATTGCTGCACTGTCTGTAATAGTGGCAGCACTGTTAGTTGTTTAGCATATATTACACCATATTAATGCAGGTATTAATGTATTCCTGTGTTTCTTTCTTTTTATCACAGGTGATCATGACAGTGAGAGTTTGGGCCCTGTGCCACCTGATGTCAGTTTCTCAGCAGACACTGATGATGATGGTGGCAAAACTGATGCACAGTCAGGGGGTGCAGAGGTTGAATCTAACACAGAGGTTAATATCCAGCCACACACTTCATTTTCCCTGGATAGGCCTCGTCTACCCAATCCAGTGAGCCCACAGATATTGGACAGGTGGAGGGTGAGGACATTGATCAGGAAAGTGCGACTACTGTGGCTCCAGTGCTAATGTGTGGGTGAGGTGCCATGCAGGAGGGTTGATAGGAGTGCTTGAAGGGGGCCTGTTGTCCCTCCTTCACTTGGTGCAGGTATGTCTTCCCATGTCACTCAACGTATGTTTAGGGCCATCATGGAGGCACAGCCATGTTCAGAAATGTGCTCCAAACACATGCTCATGGTTGTAGGTGTGGCAAAGTCTGACATGCATGACTGCCTCCACCATGTTTCTGATTGACTGGATTGGATGAATGACACGTTGGAACAAGGGGTGTCTGTGATGGACCGAGGGGTGCCTGTGATGGAAGGTTTGCTTGGAAGGGAATAACATCCTTGTGGGTGTAGGTCAACCACAACATCTCCTGATAGCCAACATGGCTGTGCCTGATCATGCTATCATAGTGGCAATAATTCCACTGGTCCATCAGTGAGTATGCTGTACACACCCAGATGTAGCAGGCCATGGTGTCATGGTCCTGGGGATTCCTATGAAGGGAGCACATCTATCAGACATCAGTCATGTTCAGGTAGTAGCACTACATCTGACCTTGGGCATGGAGGTGCCAGTGCAACTACTGACAGAGCCAGGTCTCATGGTAGGGGAGACAATGATGAACTGCAAACTCTACCATGCACAACTCACACCTGTCCAACATACCAAGATGTAGAGATAGCACTGAGCTTGGCTGTGTTCCTGCAGACTCTCACACACCACTTTCACATGGAGAACCCCTACAAAACACACACACAGAACAGTTACATGGGTCAGCCTGCCCTCTTCCCATTCTTACTCACACACACTATTTGTTCTTTTGTGTCAGCCTAGGCTTCCTGCTTCTCCACAGAACACCCTGTGCAAGTGATGATAACTGTGCCATATCCCTACTTTCTTTCTTTTGGATTCAGGTATACAAGAGCTTTGTGTCTGATGCACAGGGTGCATAGCTAGATTAGTGCTCAGTATATCTTCATTTGTGTTATTGAACTGATAATTGTACCTGTCACTTATATTTGCCTTACCAAGTTATACAGTGGATAGCATCATCATGTCAATACATTCTAATGTATTCTCTTGTAAAGGTTGTGAAGTCAGGAACTACAATGTGTCTCATTGCTTTCTAACTTTTCTCTTTAATGATTTTCCAGTACATAGGTATGGGCACATCATAAGTCATGCTATCACATTTAGATCTCAGGATTGTATGACAGCACTGTAGTCAAATCTCATCAGAACAGTAGTACAGTATAATGCTCCCTTTTGCATGAATCTCACCATACACATGCAGCAGCTGGACAGTCCACAGAGCTTTCTCATCAAGATAACATTGAGCCTACTAACCATGCCATGATGTATGTGGATTGATTAAAAGACATGTCACTGGAATCTGCCTAGTATCAGATGAGGTAATGTCTACCTGGGCTCCAGGCCAGTGTCTAATATGCTCTGGTAGGATGACTGCATGTGCAATAAGCTGATATAGCTGATAACATCAGCATTGTCTGTTGAGCATATGGAATAACAGTGTCCCACATGCTGGTGTAAAATGCTCTCTGTAATGCCAAGTAACAGCTCACACACACACACACACACACACACACACACACACACACACACACACACACACACACACCTAAGTGCAGTGAGAATATAACCCATACCTATCTAAGTACACAGACTACAGAATACAGTACTTTATGCAAGCACCACAGCACTAGTCTGACTTTTACATGACTGCAAGTCAACTTATAGTAGATGACATGAGCAGGCCATGTGAGAGAGAAGTGGTTGTGAGGGCTGCATAAAATGGATGTGGAGGCTTGTGCAAGTATCAAAATACTGGCAAGCCACACCATTGGAGAAGTAACTGTAGAATATCACATCTACTTTACTGAGCAGAGATACACACACACACACACACACACACACACACACACACACACACACACACACTCACACATATGTGTGCACACACACACACACACACAGCTGAGTGCAGTGAGAATAGAACCCCTACCTATCTAAGTACACACACTACAGAACACAGTACTTTATGCAAGCACCACAGCACTAGTCTGACTTTTACATGGCTGAAGTCAACTTATAGTGGATGACATCAGCAGGCCATGTGGGAGAGAAGTGGTTGTGAGAGCTGCATAAAATGAATGTGGAGGCCTGTGCAAGTATCAAAATACTGGCAAGCCATGCCATTTGAGAAGTAACTGTAGAATAGCACATCTACTCTGCTGAGCAGAGATACACACACATGCGCACACACACACACACACACACACACACACACACACACACACACACACACACACACACACACACACACATGCCAAGTTGATTGCAGTGAGAACAGAACCCCTACCTGTCTAAGTGCACAGACAGCAGAACACAGTCCTATACACAAACACCATGACACAAGTCTGAATTTTACATGGCTGCAGGAAAACTTATAGTGCATGACATTAGCAGTGTATGTTGGAGAGAAGAAGTTGGGAGGCCTGTCAGAAATGGATCAGTAGGCAGGTGCAAGTATCAAAATGCTGTTAATTTATGAGATTGGGACAGTGCCTGCAGGATACATTATTTTGCCTAGACACACACACACACATACACACACAGTTGACTGCAGTGAAAACAGAACCCCTGCCTAAGTATACAGACTACAGAACTCAGTACATTACATAAGCACCATGACACAAGTCTGACTTTTACATGGATGCAGGTGTATTTATAATAGATTACATCAGCAGGCCATATGGGGGACAACAGATTGGGAGAGTTGCATAGGCATAGAGATTAATAGGTTCATATGAGGCCAGTAGCCTAACAGCACTAGGGTATGTAGAAGCCTAGCTGTGTAAAAGCACAAGTACCGTTAAGAGCATTGTTGGATGTTTGACTTTAGCAGAGCAAGGTTGTCAGCACCACCGACTGGCCCTGTCCATGAGGGAGCACACAGCATTATATACTACCCTTTGTAGTATGGTTGGTATATGTGTATAAAAAAATACTGAGACCCCAGGATTGTACTGCTTTGGAAGGGACAACACATGGATGTAGTTTGAATATTTGACATATACTTAGACTGTGCCCTTAGTTTGTAATTTTCCACATATACTTTTATGTCATACAGATAAAATGGACCAATAAGAAAGCATCATGTATACAGTTTCATAGCACAGTGAGCAGTAGATTTACACTATGGTTAAAGAGTACAGGTATGTGAGTTACACCTGTTTGTGGGTAGGTAAGCAGTGCACAAATGGGAGCTGCATTGCAAATGTCTGACAAACAGAATGCAACAGTGGCAAGTAATTGCATGTATAGGCAGTTGTGTATGTGTTTTTTTGCAAAAGTTATAGCCATGTCTGTCCAGACAGCAGGAATACATATATAGTATATACAGTATACCCACAGTCATACATTAGATGATAAATGTGATAATACATAGATTACTCCATCAGTAAAAGAGATATTATATGGGATATGCTGTATTCAAACCCAGGTCCATGTATATAGCAGTCCTACACTTACACCTGTTGCCACAAGAATTTTGAGGAAACTGTTGTCTATGCTGCACTTGATTGGTGTAAACTGCAATGTCATAACAGTAAAACAAAGGTCGCACACTCTGTACTTGAACCCAGTACCATCTGCACTCCAGGCTGTTTTTTTCATGATGGCTAAGGTCATTCATTGAATGTATCTGGTTTTTATTTTGGGCATTCTACTTTCTAGGTTGTCCACCATGCTTCAAGCAAACCAGATAAACACAGCCAAACCTGAGATTTATTTATTCCCCACTTCCACTCTTTGAGCTATGCAGTGCATCACACAAACAGTGAAATTAAAACAGGAAGAATAAGACATAAAAAAGTTAGTAATGGACACATATAAGTAAAATAAGTGTCTGCTGTCACAAGTTAAGATACATTCTGTACAAATTCACCACTGTTTACTTAATTACTACAGAACCTAAGAAATACAAGGATATGCCATAATATTATTAAAGAATACATTCTAGGTTCAGGACTTACTTTGCAAATGCAGCAGTTGACAAAATTTTATTTCAGGGCTAAAATTTCCTTGTCTATATTCCCATAGTATTGAAGTATCCAGGAAAAATCAGAATGGAGACTACATGGATACTTTATAGCTTGTTGAATATCTCCACCATATTGAAAATCCCCTGCTTATGTTGTAATTAGTACCTATGAAAAACATCTGCTGATTCATTGAATGTATCAACTCTGCTGGTGCTCATTAGAGTGCAATGTGCACCTATGCACCACCGTGAGCACCAAAACTTAAATAAGGTAAACACAAGTAATCTTGTTATTACATGTCTCTGTTCCTGTGGTATTGCACAAATATGCAGCACAAAAATGAAGGAAAAGTTACAGACCCTATACTAGAACCCAGAACCATCTATACTCTAGCCCTACACATACACATGCTGCCACAGGAATAGTTATGTGATGAGCACCGAGAAACCTACCATTCATTCCTCCATTTCCCATGGTTGCATTAAGCACCACATTGCACAAACATTGACAAAAATTAAAAAAGAAAATTTAACTTTAAGCAAACAGAGATGACACATTTTACAAACAATAAAGAGGTTAAAACAGAACGTGTGAATTGTGCACTGCATACATACACTTTCACACTTCATAGAGCTACATATACACCTCTGTAAGTGTAACCTGACACATACTCCTGATATCATCATTTAGTGTTGCCATCCCTTGAACATAAACACTGTGGAATTGCCTACACAAAGTGAACATCCCTACGCAGTTATACATTTTTGTGATTCAGCAATTCTAATGAGTTTTGACCTCATTTGCATCTTCACCATGCTGACAGCTCTGAACATACATGGTCAGTAACTGTATAGGCAGGAAAACTGAAGGGGGGGACCAATGTTGTACACACAAGGGAAGGTATTATTTCACTATGTATCTGCACAGAGGAATGCAGGTTTTGATAAAATTTGACTGTATTCCATCAGATACATACTGCATATGCTTATATGATAGCATGAATAGTATGTTTCATGGGTTAACACATTTTGCTGTCTACATTAGTTATGAGTACATTCTTCATTTGGGGGTGGGGATCAAAGTTGCACTTATGTTGTGGCACTTAAAAAGGAATTGTTGTTATTGTTAATCTAATTTTCTAGCACTCACCATATCTACTAATACCATAATGTGTGTGGGGTTATGTGACCGTCAGTTCTGAACAAATCTATGGACTTTTACTTGCTGTTGTTTCTATGTAGACTCCTTTCTGTGGCTGTATTCAGAAAACTTTCAAATACATGGGCAACATGAGCATGGAGTCTACATAGTTGCTTTACAGCTCGTTGAATCGCTCCACTGTGTTGGTTTGCTTCATTAGCATGCAATTCAGCTACTTATGCTGTAATTTGCATGCTATGGAAATTGTCATCTTTGTGTTTGAGTGCGTGATGCTACACGGAGTTTACTGACTGCAAAATATTTGCTGTTATGTGTGCATTGTGCTACGATGTACACATGGTCAAAAATGACTGTGTAGCCTTTATTGAATCCCCACACAAGTTTTACAGAATACATCACATCTTCCCCATTGCAGTTAATTCTGTGAAGCTGAGAAAGCTCATGTAGCTGCAAAAATATCAACAGAAAGAATGCAGATAATATTATCACATACTTGAGTACAGAAAGAACATTAGTCATGTTAGAGATGAAAGCAAAAATAATGCAGAGGCATGATGGACATATATTAATGCACTTCATAAATATTAAATTACACTGAACCATCAGCAGTAATTATGTGTCTTATTTTGTGTACTGCTGAATTTTCACAACAGTACACATGCCTTCTGTAGCTAATTCTTTCCATGTAATTCACATAGCATGGAAGAGAGACTGCAGAAATATAAAATGTCTAAGATCGTGTCAGTTTATCAGCTAGGCAAATTAATTGAAGTTGTGTCCAAAGTTTGACACTGTTCAGTGGTTCTGACATTTGTTTTCGCATTGCTTGGATTTTTAAAACCTTCCTCTGAGAGAGTTCAAGCTACTCATTATAATCCCAAACTACAAAGCAAAACATGGAGAGGTATAGAGAGCTGAGAACTGTGAGTAGCAAGTTTTTTAGCAAAAAAGAAAGAAATAAAATAATTTTATTTTTTTAAGATGCACTTACGGTGACCAGTATGGTGATACTTTTTTTTGTACTTTTCTGCATTTTTCCATGTTTTATCCAACAAAATGTTATGTGTTTGCATGTTTAGTTTGTTCTGGGACCTTAGCCTTGTAATTAATTTGTAGTTATGTGAAGATTAAGCTTCTAAATTATACTGTACTTCTGTCTCCACAAGTAGAATTACTAGCAATATCTGTGTGTAGTGTAAACCCGGCTGGTCTTTAGTCTTGTAGTGTCATTCACAATTGTGACAAAACTGTGAACCAGTGCCAGATGTGAGTCTTATTTAGTCATTTATTACTACATTTTTTTTCTATAAAAAGAATTATTGGTAAATTTCAGAATAGTCTAGTGCCATAAACTGTAGTAGAATTAAAGTAGTGAAACTATTGTTTTTTCTGCTCCAGGATTTGTGCTTCAGTGCTTTTACAGTTGTTGATTATAGCAATAACCCATGCCTGGGTGTGTGTAATGCTGGATTTACCCATGGTTGGTGTGGTTTGGTCACGAAGGCAAAGCCCGAGTGCCCAAACAAAGCCAACCGTGGGTAAATCCAGCATTACCCACACCCAGAAGTGGGTTATTGCTATTATACAATGACATTATTTAAGAAAAACAATAATTACTTTTCTTAAATAATGGCATTGTATAATGCCTCCTTGCTGCCCTTCTGCAGCTGTCTGGTATTCTGCGGCAGTTCTGATGTACTGCGCATGTGCATGCCTACGCAGTACATCAGAGCTGTGGGCAAAAGCAACGGAGAAAGCAAGATCTCCGTTGCTTTTTAAAAACTGTTTCGCTATGTTAAATGAGTTTAACATAGCGAGACAGCTTTAAAAAAAGCAACGGAGAATATCCGTTGCTTTTTTAAAGCTGTCTTGCTATGTTAAACCCATTTAACATAGAGAGTCAGTTTCAAAAAAAGCAACGGAGAAAGCAAGATCTCCATTGCTCTTTAAAAACTGTTTTGCTATGTTAAATGAGAATCTCCGTTGCTTTTTTAAAGCTGTCTTGCTATGTTAAACTCATTTAACATAGCGAGACAGTGTGAAGCAATGGAGATCTTGCGTTCTCCGTTGCTGTAAAAAAAAAGAGTTATAGTAATGGAAAAAGTCCGGGCGACCGGACCTTTTTCCATTACTATAACTCTGATTTACAACGTGCATGCTGACCAATCAGTGTGCACATTTTTGAATATTTAATGGGGTTCATTGTATAAATTCCAGTTTAGTATTCTGCTTATCATTTACCTGCTTAAATCTGCTAATCCAGTGCTTTTCTGTCCCCTAGTTCTTTGTGTCTGCCTCACCCACCACCAAGACAGTAAGCTAAAGTTTCTGGAAGAGCAACAATATTTGGTTTATTTGATTGGAGCCCTCTCTAGCTAGCTTACTCCTTCCATGATTATTCCCAAACTTCCCACCCTTTTCCTCTTGTGGTTGTATAGATCTATGTCTCTGACTTCTGGCCATTGTCTGTTATGGTAATCTGATTTCCAACCCCCCCCCCCTCACTGCTACTTTCTGCTGTATAAGCTATTTAAGTACTCTTCTCACCCATTGTTTTCCATAGATGCATGATACAGTGTGCCCACTCAGCAAACCAGATTTCCACTTGAGTAAACCTCCTTTACCACATATTGTTTCCTGCTCATTTTCCCAAAGCTCAGCAAAGCTTGGCATACTAGCATGTGTTCCAGAAGTGTTTTACTTGTATCTAGTGCCATCCAGGCAAAGCTAAGTATTTTTGATTGCTAAATCACACTTGCTTAAGTTATTTTGAGTGATTATTACTACTGTCTTCTGTTTTTATTTGTGTATTTCAATGTATTTTTGTTAAGGCATTGCTGTTCTCACTGTTACTGCTATAAGACTATCTTGAAATCACTTTCAGCAAGGTATTTCCAGCTAGTTGTTTAACTGCTTTGTGGTAACATTGCACTTGTGGGTCTCTTCTGTGTTGTCACATTAGGAAGACTGGGATTATTCATCTTGTGGCAGGATGTGTTTGCCTTGTTTATGTGAATTGGGAAACACACAAAAGGTTACACAGTGTGATAGTTCTATTGGCTGGAAGGGACATTTATAAGTTTTCTGTGTTTTATGTGCTGCTGTAAATTCAACACATTTGCACAGAGCTGCACACCATGCAGCAGCAGTTTCCATGCAGTCTAATAAGGGTACTTTACAGGGGCAGATTATGCTAAACTGTACTAAAGGCCACTAACATCAGTCTACTAAATCTATATATATTGCCAGTCAATGACCAACTAGCTTCTCTAATCTTGTCAGCATGCAATGTATTTGCTCTATATTTACTGCTTTACATGGTACAATTTTATGGACGATTTTTTAGGGAAAATTTGCTTTCTAGTTGTTTGCTACTGTACAGGGAACATATAGTGGAACTCCATAAAGGTTCCTTACAGAAGAATACAAGGAGGAAATACACTGTCCTATGCTGATTGCCTCAAAGCCCCATCTCTTTACTCGGTATCATACTGACTTCTGACAGGTGATCTTTGTCTGGTGTGCAAGGCATCACTGGACCCTGTTTTGATTAACCTTTTGCAAATCTACAAAACAAACAGCATCAGAACTCATCATCTTCTTTCGGTTGTTCCCATTAGGAGTCGCCACAGCGGATCACCTGTTTCCATTTCTTCCTGTCCTCTGCATCTTGCTCTGTCACACCAACCACCTGCATGTCCTCTCTCACCACATCCATAAACCTTATCTTAGGCCTTCCTCTTTTCCTCTTACCTGGTAGCTTCATCCTTAGCATCTTTTTCCCAATATACTCTGCATCCCTCCTCAGCACATGTCCAAACCAATGTAATCTTGCCTCTCTGGCTTTGTCTCCAAACCTTCCAACCTGGGAGGACCCTCTAATATACTTATTCCTAATCCTGTCCAACCTCGTCACACGCAGTGCAAATCTTAATATCTTTAACTCTGCCACATCCTGCTCAAACTCCTGCCTTTTTGTCAGTGCTACTGTCTCCAACCCATATAACAAAGCTGGTCTCACTACCCTCTTGTAGACCTTCCCTTTCACTCTTACAGGTACTCGTCTGTCACAAATCACTCCTGACACTCTTTTCCACCCACTCCATCCTGCCTGTACTCTCTTCTTCACCTCTCTTCCACACTGATCGTTACTCTGAACTATTGACCCCAAGTATTTAAACTCATGTACCTTCACCACCTCTACTCCTTGCATCCTCACCATTCCTTTATCCTCCCTCTCATTCACACACATATATTCTGTCTTAGTTCTGCTGACCTTCATTCCTCTTCTCTCTAGATCATATCTCCATCTCTCCAGGGTCTCCTCCACCTGTTCCCTACTCTCACTACAGATCACAATGTCATCTGCAAACATCATAGTCCACGGGGACTCCTGTCTGATCTCGTCTGTCAACCTGTCCTTCACCATTGCAAATAAGAAAGGGCTCAGAGCTGATCCTTGATGTAACCCCACCTCCACTTTAAACGCATCCGTCACTCCCACCGCAGACCTCACTGCTGTCACACTACCCTCGTACATATCCTGTACCACTTTTACATACTTCTCTGACACTCCTGACTTCCTCATACAATACCACAACTCCTCTCTAGGCACCCTGTCATATGCTTTCTCTAAGTCTACAAAAATACAATGCAACTCCTTCTGACATTCTCTGTACTTCTCCATCAACACTCTCAGAGCAAACATCGGATCTGTAGTGCTCTTTCCCAGCATGAAGCCATACTGCTAATCACTAATCATCACGTACCTTCTTAACCTAGCTTCCACTACTCTTTCCCATACCTTCATGCTGTGACTGATCAATTTAATCCCTTGGTAGTTACTACAGCTCTGCACATCACACTTATTCTTAAAAATCTGTACCAAAACACTTTTTCTCCATTCCTCAGGCATCCTCTCACTTTCCAAGATTTCATTAAACAATCTGGTTAAAAACTCCACTGCCATTTCAGTTAAACACCTCCATGCTTCCACGGGTATGTCAGCTAGGCCAACAGCCTTTCCATTCTTCATTCTCTTCATAGCTATCCTTACTTCCTCCTTGCTAATCCATTGTACTTCATGATTCAATATCCCTACATCATCCAACCTTCTCTCCCTCTCATTCTCTTCATTCATCAACCCCTCAAAGTACTCTTTCCATCTGCTCAACACACTCTCCTCACTTGTGAGTCTGTTTCTCTCATTATCCTTTATTACCTTTACATGCTTCACATCTTTCCTAGCTCGGTCCCTCTGTCTAGCCAATTGGTACAGGTGATATTCTCCCTCCTTAGTGTCCAGCCTTTCATACAACTCTTCATATGCCTTATCCTTAGCCTTCACCACCTCTCTCTTTGCCATGCACCTCATCTCCTTATACTCCTGTCTACTTTCTTCATCTGTCTGACAATCCCACTTTTTCTTTGCCAACTTCTTTGTCTGTATACTCTCCTGTACTTCCTCATTCCACCACCATATCTCCTTGTCGTCCTTCATCTGTCCAGATGTGATACCAAGCACCTTTCTAGCCGTCTCCCTTACTAGCTCTGCTGTAGTTACCCAGATATTTGGTAACTCTTCACTGCCACCCAGTGCCTGTCTTACCTCATCCCTGATCCTTGGTGCTGCCCTCACACTCCTCCTCCTCTTCTTGATCACCAATGTCATCCTACAAACCACGATCCTATGCTGCCTAACTACACTTTCTCTGGTCACCACTTTACAGTCTCCAATCTCCTTCAAACTGGCCCTCCTACATAAGATATAATCCACCTGTGTGCATCTTCCTCCACTTTTGTATGTCACCCTATGTTCCTCCCTCTTGTTAAAATACGTATTTACCACAGCCATGTCCATCCTTTTTGCAAAATCCACTACCATCTGACCTTCTGCATTCCTTTGTTTAACACCATACCTACCTATCACTTCCTCATCCCCTCTGTTCCCTTCACCAACATGCCCATTGAAATCTGCTCCAATCACCACTCTCTCACCCTTGGGTACGGTCATCACCACTTTATCCAATTCATTCCAAAATTTTTCTTTCTCATCCATTGCACACCCAACTTGTGGAGCATATGCACTAACAACATTCATCATTACAACATCAATTTCCAGCTTCATAAACATCACTCTATCCGACACTCTTTTCACCTCCAAAACACTCTTAGCATATTGTTCCTTCAGAATAACTCCTACACCATTTCTCTTCCCATCCACACCATGATAAAACAATTTGAACCCACCTTCCGATACACCTAGCCTTACTCCCCTTCCATCTGGTGTCTTGCACACACAATATACCAACCTTCCTTCTGTCCATCATATCAGTTAGCTCTCTCCCTATACCAGTCATACTGCCAACATTCAAAGTTCCGACTCTCACTACCACAGTCCTAGCGTTTATCCACTCTTCCTGCCTTTGGCCATGCCTTCCGCCTCTACTCCTTCTTCAGCCAACAGTAGCCCAATTTCCACCAGAACCCTGTTGGCTAACAGTACTGGTGGTGGTCGTTGTTAACCCGGGCATCGACTGATCCGGTATGGAAATATTTACTGGTGTCTGCATGAAATAATTTGGCGAAGTTTTACACCGGATGCCCTTCCTGATGCAACCCTCCCCATTTATCCGGGCTTGGGACCGGCACAAAGAAATGCACTGGCTTGTGCATCCCCAAGCAGCATCAGAACTACTAGATCAAAATAAAATACCTAAAATTTGCTTGCAATATAAATATGGCATGTCCAAGAGACAGATATGTTTCTCTGAGAATTCCCATTCTCTGGAACAGGCTCCCCATCCACGTGAAGCAGAGTTCTTCCCTAACCCTATTTAAAAACAACTTGGACTAATGGATGGGTAATTCATAGCTGGTCCAGTGCTTATGCCTCTGACAAATATAGGCAGATGGTAAATAACTGCCTATATAAATGAAATCTGTGGGTGACACTTGGATTACACATTTAGGCTTATAAGGGCCTTAGTGGTCACTAGCCTAGTATACCCCTATGCACCTTACACTGGAGTATGTGGAAGAAGCTTATAGTAAGGCACTGAAACCCACCACATCATATACAGCAAGTTGTAGACCATTCTAAAGGGAATTTTTGATTTAGTTCTTCTTTTACTTCAAAGGTGGGTTCCTTTCACACAGCATCCAGACTGAGCAGTGCTTACAACACTGTGGGGGACACTGGGTTGCCAGACTACCTTTCTATATTTGTTTTGGATCCTTTACCCTCACAAGGGTAAGACACCAACAGTGAAAAAGGGCCTATTCATTCCCCCTATTCTTTCCAGATACAGTGTCCCACTTTATGTCATTCAAGAGTCTTCCTATTTACAGTGGAAATTTACATCAATCAAATATCCTTTCTTTCCTCCATGGCAGTCATTAACAAAAACCAGGCAGTGAAAGGCTATCTTCTATCCCAGACTCAGAATACTCATTTTACCCTGCTGCCCTCCCTTAGGTATGTAAACACAATGCTGATATAGTAGGGCTTGTGATGACATGGCATAGGTACATATTTCCACACATGTAGCATGGTCACAGTGCAAGCGTACTGTTTGGCAGGTTGAAGCCCCATCAGTTTTCAGCATGAGCTAGTGCTGTCCTCAGTCAAGTAGTACTCCTATATGCTTTGTGATCTTGTTGCTTCCCTACCACCCAAGAAGGGTGAGGGAACACTGGAGCCTTTTACTCCTCTCCTTCCCCTGCCACCTCCTCCAGTACCTGCCAGAAAAGGTTAAAGGCAACACTCACACCAACCACATCCTCCTGAGCCATCCCCTTGTGCTATGGATTCATGAAAGCAGTTCTTAGTCACTCAAAAATGTATTTACTCATTGCTCATTGCACCTAGGAGATGTGTGTAAAGTTCCTGAAATTTGAAAGTTGAAGGATTCTAGCATGCTTATGGTTTGTTCATTTATTTGCTGTTTTGAAAAAGGGTGAAAAGCAAAAAAAAAGTTACTTGAAGCCCATGAGGAGTGGATACTGTTTAGATGACTCTTTCTGAAGAAGCAGTTACTGCTAGTAAAATAAAGTGCATTTGCTAGTATAAGGGACAACTTAAAAGTCTGAGGTAGACAAAGTACATTCACATTTTATACAGATTCATGGAGTCGAGAAAAAAAATGTGGGATCACTTCAG
This sequence comes from Protopterus annectens, assembly GCF_019279795.1. Lineage (NCBI taxonomy): Eukaryota > Metazoa > Chordata > Ceratodontiformes > Protopteridae > Protopterus > Protopterus annectens. The sequence goes on along the minus strand of NC_056730.1, from coordinate 754,071,508 downwards.
GTTTAAGGAACTGTTTATCATCTTTTAAAATTATGCTTCCAAACAGGTCACATGCATATCATTCTACTCACACTTGTCCTCCAGGACCAAGTGATGCTATCAATAAATGAACTCAGATACTTGCATCAGACCACTGTCAGGAGCACTAAACTTGCCAAAGAATATATGTAACTGACATAACTTCTTTCAGTAGAACACATTTCAGTCATTTTACTTTATTTTCCATATTACATCCTAGCAGAATAACCTTTTCAATATTGTATTGCTTAAATGACCCACTGACTGGAATGACCTGGCCAGTCATCAATCAGTGCTGTCTCATTTTCAAAATATTAGTTGGCAAAATAAGTTGCAACTTGTTTAGTGCAGTACGACTGAAGCTGATGTCCAAATTAAAAAGAAAATGCCCACCAGTTATTGAATAAGAATTTATTCCAAGTAATGTAGCAGCAAAATAACCTAGCACTGTCTAATCCTGGTCAGTCCTTACTCAATCAGAACCACAGTAAATGTGGTTCCTACACTGCCATTGCTGAAGGTTAAGGCTTGAAGAATATTGAGTTTGAAAGGCTTTGGGGAGACCAATGCTCATCCACTGTTTGTCAAGTCTACATGCCTGTCAGTTTGCCATTATGGAACAAGAATTGTGCAGTATATATTCCGTTTTTTTTATTTTATGGAACACTGTGTACAGTACCTCACTGTGGGTTAGCTGATGTTACCCAGGGATTGCTAGTATCAGCCAGAAATGTTTGTCTCAAGAAGTGAACCTGTGCTACATGATGTGAGAATCTATTTTGACAAGCAGCCTAACTGATAAGTGTAAAACTGTCAGTAGTGGTTATGATTTCTTCCTCAGTTACAACTTGGAGGACTGAGCTTATGTACAATGTGCAGGTAACTCATTTCCACCATCTGTGAAGTAGAAAGGCCTAGCAAACATGGAAATGTCAGGTGAAATTATGGTGGCTGGTGATTTCAAACCATGGAGTGTGGCTGGAGAAATAAAATAACTGAGTGGTACTTTGTTATGTCAGGTCAATGACCATTATATGTGATCAGATGGGTCAGTAAGTTTCTGCCACAGATTGCCTCAGTACTAGGGTTGCCACTTTTCTGTTTTTTTTTTCCTGGATGTCTGACTATAATGGAAAGTGAAAAACATTATGACCAATTTGTTACTTTTAGATACACTGTGACCTCTCCCCAATGTATACAGTTATTTTCATTACAGACAAGCACCCATACCTATCAGTTATAGCCACTTTACTGACAGTGCATACCTCAGATGTCTGATTGTGTTAAAATAGCAATAGTAAAGTATTCCAGTTGGCTAAACACAAATGCACATTAGTTCTTCAAAGCCTGAATATAGACTGCTTAACTTGGGCAAGTAATAGCTTTTATCCACAGACAACACCAATTCCCAGCAATTAGAACCACAACCACATTGAAAGTGTTGACCTCAGATACCAAATTTTATCAGATTATACTAAAATACAATAAAAATTAAATAATGAACCTAAATTAAAACAATAAATAATAATAAATAAAATAAAACAATAAAAAATGTAATTGTAATAATGCTTAAATCTATGGATAGGAAACAGAAAATGTATCCCGGAGCTGTCCCCTGTGCTATCAATGGATAGAGGCAGCTCTTAAGTACTTTATTCCATGCATGGGTCCCTTCAAATTATCTATGGTATGATCCCAGGTATTCTCATTAGGGGTAATGTATAATTATTGGCCATGGGATGGGTAAGGCCAATCTATAACCAAATTGGATAGGTTATTTTGAGCACTAAAAGTGAAATTGCCTAGGCTTAACAATGACCCATAAGGGCAGCTAGTCTAGTATTTGATTTGCCGGAAAGCCACACACTTTATGGGAGACAGAACAAATTATGAGGCAAAATAATGGGCATTCTGTAAATCTGGGGACAGCTGAGAATATCTATCCCCCACACACAAGCATATATAGATATACATACATACATTATATATATGCACATACTTGGACATTTGCTGTGATTGCACAGGGGTTTGAATCCCACCAGTGCCAACCAAAAATGTGATGAAAAGATGGGTCATGTGACCAAAATGACTGGTGGCACATCACCCAAATTTGAAGAAAAGGCCCTGTCTAGCACCAGGTGGGTGGTCTCTGCAATCAAACTACTGGTACCAAGCAGGTCAAAGTACAATAAAAAAAGAAACTGCACACAAATTCAATTCAATAACTAATTTCAAAAGTTATAAACTTGACCCTACAGCATGAAGAGAATATGCATTGCTGTCTTAGGAATGAGCTTTTAAAATCCAACCCCATATTAGACTGTGCAAAGCCATATACAAAGCTAGTCCTTTGACCTGGCACCCAAGCCCCTGTCTTACTTTTTCTCTCTGTGAAGCATAGCACCTTTCTGTGTTTCTTACCCATCTTAACTGTCTTTCACACAAGTTGATATTTTCACGCCCACACATATGCAGAATTCCCTTCAGAATTCCCTTGAAAGGCAGGCAGAATAATCAAATTCACCATAGCTTTATTTCTGGTATTGCAGTAATGTCACCAGCCTCAAAGAACAGGGACCTCAAATCACTTGCTGCTTTTAAATAAGCCAACATGAAATTATAAGGCATTAATTTTCTGACTGGGAGATGGCTCAAACAATTTTTAGCTAGTGGAAATTAGGAGTCACAGGTTGTTACCCACTGGTAAATAATAACCTTTGCTTCAGGTAACAAAGAACAATGGCACATATGTAATAAAGACCAGCCATATGAGCTTAAAAGGGAATAAACTTTACTTGAATACTAAGGTAATAATGAAGTTAAAATATAGAGGAATGAGAAATTGCATGCAGAAGAATGAAATAACATTTAGATAGACTGGATAGAATATATGCAGAACAACTGGATTAGATAGATAGATAAATAACCAGACCTTCTATCTCTTACTACTAAATTCAGACCCCCGTACCTCTCAACTGTCCAGATTTTTTGCAGAATGTCCAGATTTTTAACTCACATTTTTGGTCTATTCCTCTTAAAATTTGCAGTTTCTGGATTTTTGCTGCAAGTCAGTGAGGCCTGAATTCACTAAATAATGACAGGCATTTGAGTTTCAGACTTCATATCCTTCAGAAAATATATGGTGACACAAGACCTTTTATTCTAGCAACTTTCTAAAATTTTAAGAGTAATTTTTATTTATTTATTTGTTTATTTCAGTTTGAAGACCTGGGGAGTCCACTGGGCCAAGAAGAGCCCATTTTCAGTGGAGGCCCCGGTCGGAAAGCTCCATAGGCAATATAACACGTGTACAAAGTTCACAGACAATTATAAACATGGATATCAAGCATAAGATATACATTTCTCAGAGAGTAAAATAGAGTACAATTGATGAAATGCATTTGAATACAGAGTAGCAGTAGTGTTAGTGAACAAAGCCTTCTACATTGAGTCTGTAACTAATTAAACATTTGGAGAATTAAGAATTTCTATATTTAAGAAATGAATGCAGAAATAAATTAACAGAAAACAAGTGTATCTAGTAAAGAGTAGGCAAGCATGTAGGAAGAAATTTTAGTGTTACAGAGTGGCTGTAAATATACATTCCAAATGACATTCAGGCTAGTTATTGTGGAGTACATTAACAGAAAAGTGATAGTTTTAATAATAACCAAAATGTGTCCCTATTTTTGGGGCTTTGTCCCCCCGTTATATTTGGCTTTGCCCAGATTTTTGTGTGGCAAGAGGCTGAGAGCTATGTTGGGTCCAGACTACTCTGAGTTAGGGAAATATTAAACATATACAGGCATACCCTTTCCACAGATGTGTCAGCAAGCTCTTCCAAGGAAAGACCAAGCTCACATTGCTATACTTTTCAATTCATTAATTGTGCTATAAGGGTTCATCATATCTTTTCTTCTAGAAATAAACATCAGCTTTGCCTTAGTCATTTTGCTTTCCTGCGTCCAATGTAACTAATCCATTTTAGGCACCTGTAAAAAACAAAGCCTTAATTTCAACAACCCAGAGACAGGAGAGAGCATAAATGCACAGGGTCTCAACATACATTTTAATGGCTGCCTCCTTTTCATATGTTTAATGAGCTACTTCTTTGAGGTGAACTGTGGCTACATTTTATGAACTGCTAGCACAGGAGATACCAGAGTTTATATTTCAGATTAATGCATTTGTCTTCTTATCCCCTTTTAATTTTACAAGAGAAATATCACAGTTAAACATTTTCAAAGATCAAATGTGTTTGTAGCAAGAAAAACAAACAGCTTTTTTTAATGAAATATGTTACTATTAGGAGTGAAAAAGAAATGAAAAAATACAATGAATTTTTTTAAATTAGTTTTCCATTGTTTGGTATCAACCATGGCTCCACAATGTTCCCACATCAGAATTACAAACAAGTAACTTGAGGCATTCCTCAAGAAATGAAGTTTGAGACAAGTGTGTAATCCGTCAATGCATTACACCATTCATTTTCTAGAAAGACCATTTACATTTCCCATGTTGTATGACTGCAAAGTTAATTTCAATCTAAGAAGCTTTCCACTGTGCCTATTTGTCTATTTTAAATGTTTGTGGTCTGCAATCACAGTGATTTTTCTGCCATATGGGTGCAATTTTAACATTTGCAGAGGTAAAACTATGCTTAGATAATCCTTCTGTATGGTCGCATAAGATTGCTCCCTAGGTTGAAGTCTGTAGCTTAAATAAACAATGATAGGTATGCTCATATCCCTCTGAGGAAACCTGGCTAATTATACTCCCCACCCCAAAGTGAAAAGGTCTACCTGTGCAATGAATTATTGACTATTATCAGATATTGCTAATATAAATGCTGACTTTTCCTTGACTGCATGTGTCAAAGGTACCTCCCAGTAACTCTTGATCAAGTCAGTAGTAGATGTGTACCCCACCCAGTTGCCCTGCACATAGGATAAACATTTATCTCTGCGTGACTGTTCATTTTCCTGCTGGTGCCATCATTCTTTGAGACTAGCACCACTAATGAGGCCCGGGGACTTTAGGACTCCTGGATTTATGACACTTCCAAAATGTCCTGCAGTTCTTCTCATAGCATTTGCCTAAGTGTTTCAGGTGCTCTGTAATGAGCTTATTTAAAATGTGACTGATATCTTGGTTTTACATGGTACTGTACCAGGTGGGTACACCTTGGCTTACCACTGCACGCATTCCCAAATTCGTTTAAGAGTGCTCAGCTCTTCTGAACCTAGCTAGGAGTTAACTACTGGAACAGGACTATCCTATTCACTTAGATATCAGATTAAGCCTTCACTCAAGGAGGTCTACCTCCAAATCTACAGCTGGTTCCTCTTGATTCTCACTGAAGATGCCAAGTATTATGGCCTGTCAGACATGCTAGGGTTTTATCATACTAACATGGCAGAGTTTGTCTATCTGCTTGCTGCCTTTTAACATTGCCATGTAGCAGACATAACTCTTTTCACAACAGTGAAATTATCATCCTAGGCCGCCTGCAGCTTGTTCTAACAGGGATAAGTATTATTACCTTCTGCCCTATAGAATACTCTGGCTCTGATTGCCCTGTTATTACAGACTCGTTGCTGCTGTTGTGTTTGTTCCAGGTGCTCCTGTGCTATCCCCATTGAGCTCCCTGAGTCTAGTCCTGAGGTTTAGGGCATACTACACTACAGACTCCTAGTGGGAATCACACTGATCCTCCCACTTATTATGAGTTAAGTCCAGGCACTCCCCTACTTTGTGACTATACACCAGCTTAGAGGATGAAAAACCTGCAAATTCCTGGGACACCATCCTACATGCAAAGAGAAGATGTAGCAGGTATTTTATCCACTATATCTTGAAAATGTCTGAAAATACATTCAGCATGGACATTATTGTACAGTTAAAACTTACCACCAAACCATTTTATGTGGATGGCAGGTGTAGTGTTTAAATAATTTTCCCAACAGCACTTGCTCAAAATGGCCATCGGGTCTGATATAAAGTTGCCACCTCTATCCATCAGTATATCCCTGGAAAAACCCACTCCACTGAAAATATTTATCAAAACACTTTACAACTTTTCCCCCTCAAAAGAAGATAGAACCACCACATATGGCTATCAAGTGGCATAATCCACCATCTCCAGGATATATTTCTTTTATTTGGAACTTGGGGCACTTATTGGTCCCACAATATTCATAGATACCCCCTGAGAACATCTGAGAAGGCCAACCCACTTAGTTTCTTTCCTTCTGTTCCTCCTTTCTCCCATTCATACAAAAAAAAAATTTGCCTGAATCTCCTTGTGTTTTGACTGTGCTTCTCAAACATTTTGGAAATATAGAGTATATTTTAGTGCATTTATTAAAACTGTATTTGCCTTAATATTGCTACAACTCAAGTGCTCTAGATTGCGCTGCATCTGTTTTAGTGTATTTTAGCTGCTTTTTCTGTATATATAGACTTTTCTGTATATGTACATTCAGTTGTGCACTTCCCTTGTTTATGTGTTTATTTACTGCATTATTGCATTGTTTAGCCTGTTTTAACCAAAAAAAAACAAACAAAAAAACCCCCCAAAAATACTATCTTGTTTGCTTGTTTCCTGCCTTTCTTAGCTAGTATAGTCCAGATCCCAGGCTTTGTTGGTTTCAGGACTTTATTTTCTGTGTTCAGAGCTACCCAGAAGTCCTACTGCTTACCAGTGGGAGTGGTGAGCATTGTACTGCTTATCTAACACTAGAGGAGTGGTTTCTAGCACTGAAATTGTAATTTTATTTGCCATTTTGAGCTGATTTCTATCCCTTTCAACTTTTTGGCTTAAAAATGTGTGTGTTTGCGCATTTTTCACACCGTGCAGCACCACAGGGCTACAGTTAAACTATCCCAGGTGCCAGAAAGTCTGCTCTTCAAATTTTCCCTTAGAACTAGCTGGTTTCTCAGTAGTAGCACTAAAATCTGAACCCCTTTGACTAGCACTTGCTCTAGAATCTGCTGGAAAGCTCTAGGAAGCCTTAAACTGATAAAAGCACTCAACTCTCCTTGTTAATAAGGAGAAATTAATCGCAAGCACTAAACAGCCTATAATTGCAAAGTACCTTGCAAAGGTAAGGGAAAACAGCTCTTGTACTTTACAAAAAAAGCACCTAAACAGGCATGTCAAAGGGTCAACTTCCAGTGATTTCTCCTGTCCACATGGTGAATGTGGGCATACTGGGGCAATGCAGCAACTGCCTCATGTACACAGACAACCCTCTCCTCCTACCACCCAAGACTACAACCTGTGAGAGATGCACTTACATAGCCAAACTGGAAGCAAAGCTCTCTCCAGCCAAGAGTGTGCTAGACAATCAAGAGGAGAAGGTTAACACCTGCATTACACCTCAATCAACACATAGCCCTTTAAAACCCACACCATCAACACCCACACATAGCAACACTAAACCCACATATGCAGAGGCCCTTAACATTAACCTGCCCAAGCAACAAGGACCTCTGAAGCTGAAACACAAACAAACACCAGTCACAACCAAAGTGACACATAGCTAACAACACCAGTGAGCCACCCAACAACAGCCCCTAAGGCAAGACAACGTACCCAACACTTTAGTCATAGGTGACTCTATAGTCAGGCACACTGATATCCCACTCACCATGCTGAGCAAGGAGAAAATTACAATCTGCTGCCTGTCGGGTTCCAGGATCTGCCACATAACGTATGCACTCAAGTCACTCCACAAGTACAAATATGGCTCTGTCATTGTCCATGTTGGAGTGAATGACTTGAGACGTACCTCCCTGGACTACATGAAAAGAGACATGGAAGAGCTCTCAGATTATGTGGCCCAGGCAGGTATCACCCTCGCCCTGAGTAGCATCCTGCCTTTGCCCAGAATGATACCACAGTATAAGGACAAAATGATTGACTTCAACAATTGGCTAAGCTTCTGGTGTCATTCAAAGGGGATCCAGTATCTGTCTGCCTGGAAGACATGATCTACAAACCACGATGCTTTGCCAGAGATGGTCTGCAACTGTCATCCCTGGGATTCAGGTTACTGGCTAAAGCTCTTGCCACCCCTATAGTGCCTTTTTTAGGCAAGGTTCAAAGGACAAAACCACCACTGTAACAGATACAAGCATGCAAAATCTGAAGGTAATGCTACTCAGTGCTAGAAGTCTAAACCTCAAAATACACTCTCTCGAGGCACTCCTAAAAATGGAGAACATCGATATCTGTGCAGTAACTGAGACCTGGTTCAAGACTCCAGAGAGCACCCCTGCAATACCAGGCTACAGCTCTTACCACACGTTTTGGCCACCAAACCAAGACCGAAACACAAAAGGTGGAGGAGTTTCCATATTCACCAAGGATATTCACACCGCCAGGCTAGTTGCCCAACACAATGCATCTGAAGTTCTCCAGGTGAAACTAACACTAGGTAAGAGTGCAATCCAAATTGTAGCTTGCTACAGATACCCCACCATGCCCCAAGATTCTCTCTACACTTTTCTAAACATACTAGAAAATATTAAGATACAACCAAACACTCTAATACTGGGTGATTTCAACCACCCTACAATTAACTGGGAAAACCACTCGGGAACCAACACCTTTTCCCAATGGTTCTTGGAATTCATAAATTCCAACACCCTAGATCAACTAATCCATTGTCCCACCAAGGTCTCCAATATCTTACACCTGGTCATTACCAACATGGGAGATAGATGCTCCAAACCAGTGGTCACCCCCTCATTGGTCAGGTCTGACCATAAGCAAATCACCCTTGACATCCACATCCCACCCCCACCCCCCAGTAAGGAAACCTCAGTAAAAAACTTCTCCAAAGCCAATTTCATGCTACGTAAGTCAGAAGTGACAGACTTCATGGCACCCATGCAGCCAGGAGCTGAAAGTTTGACTGCTGAATCCTACACTAAGGCACTGTACGAGCACATCCACTTGTGCATAAATCGTGCCATCCCAAAAAGAACCAAGACGCTCTCCTCCAAAAAAAGGAAGACAATCTGGTGGTCCCCTGCCATAAACAAACTATACAACAGAAGGAAGAAACAGTTGCAGAAAAGAGGAAAATCCCAGGATGCAAAAAACTCCCTTACCAGCCTCAGTAAGAAGCTGAGATCCCTCGTAAAATCCTCCAAAGCTAGTTGCGAAAATAAAATTGCCAAAGTTTCCAAAGACAACCACAATGCATTCTATAGTTATGTCAAAAATCTAAATGGGAATGGTCAGATCTGCTCTGAGCTAAAACAGAATGGCATTAAATATACTGATCCCAAGGATATTGCCAATATCCTGGCAGATCGATTTAGTGCCAACTTCACTCCCCTCTCACCCCCTAAAGGTCCCATCTCAATACCAAAAGATTGCCAAATTCTGGTAATCATGGCTACACAGGTAGAAACCACACTCTCCAAAGCTAAGAATACAGCATCCATGGGACCAGATGACATCCCGGGCTGTGTACTACATGAACTACAAAATGAACTGGCACCTCACCTAAGTGTCATGTTTAATCATAGCCTCACCTCAGGCTTCGTGCCCACTGAGTGGCACACAGCTACAGTTATCCCACTCCACAAGGGGGGATCCACCTTCGATCCAAGGAACTACCATCCCATCAGTCTGATGAGCCTGATCTGCAAGGGCATGGAACGCATTATCATGGAACTTATAAACAAAGACATTGGCAACCTTCAAACACTGGACATCACCCAGTTTGGGTTCATGAAGGGCCGATCTTGTCTCCTGAATCTAATTGACTTCTTTGAATCAGTCTCCAGAGCTGTGGATGAGGGTAAGGCGGTCCACACAGCCTTACTGGACCTCGCTAAGGCCTTCAACACTATCCCCCACTCTGGAATCATAGGTAAACTTACTAAGCTGGGCATAAATCCCTACGTCACTCGATAGGTTGCCAACTGGCTTACTGACAGAACCCACACTGTAAAAGTAGCAGATTCCAAATCCAGCTCCAGAAAAGTGACAAGTGGAGTACCTGAGGGTTCAGTCCTGGGACCACTCTTGTTTGGCATCTACTTCTCTGAAGTACAGGCCAACATTAAGGAACTCTGGCTAACAAAGTTCGCAGATGACTGCAAACTGGGAGCCATTACTGAATCTCCAAATGATGTGGCTATTCTACAAAAGGGCCTTACAGAAACAGATGCTTGGTGCCAGAGCCATGGGCTCAAGCTTACTGCCAAGAAATGTATAGTTATCCCCTTTGGGAAAAACCATGTACCCAAGAATTGCCACATAGGTGGCAGTACACTAAACACAGAAAGTGTGATGAGAGACTTAGTGACACTGGTGGACAGTGGTCTCACCATCGATAACCACATCGCCACAACAGTCAGGAAATCCTTCTATGTGGCACACCTCATCACTAAGGACTTTTCATCCAGAAAAAAGGAGGTCATTGTTCCACTGTACTCATCCCTCATTAGATGCATTATAGAGTACTATGCCCCATTTGGTATGTACCTCACAAGACATCTGCATCAGCTGGAAAGGCTACAGAAATAACTCACTAAAAGAATCACAAGCCTAAAGCAGATGCCCTATGCTGACCGTCTACAAACCTCCAGCTATACTCTGGGGCATATCGTCTACTCAGAGGTGATCTCTGCTTAACATACAAGGCCATGTCAAACCCTGAGCTGCTGGACATGCTCCACTTAAAGAAATCCCAATCCTTCAGAGCCACACGCTCCAGGGATCTAAACCTTGTCAACACAATGAACAAAACATGCTGGAGGGATAGGTTTCTGACCCAGAGACTCCCCATACTCTGGAATAGATTGCCCATACATGTCAAGCAGAGCGCCTCCTTGGCCCTCTTCAAAAGGAACCTTAACAACTGGATGTGAGATAGGAAATTCACCCCAGGGATCACGTCAGTCACCCTGCTAGACAGGGGTCCAGGGAAGTAAATATTGTGGGAAGAAATATCCGGGGAATTGTTTGGCTAGGCTTGTATAGGCCCTAGGGCCAATAGCCTAATACCAACCTATGAACCTATGAATCAGTAATAGACAAATGCATGTGAGACACATTGCCTTTGTCTCCAGCTTTCTCAACCTTTTAGGATTACTCACATGTCCTAAAGTACTCTCTTGTATGCTTTACAATCCCTGTCCAATAAAACATTTGCATAATTTTTCTTTCGAATTTGCTTATGTCCATATGGCATGCAAACAGAATATCATAGGCTATGGCCAGAAGTGCTTGTCAGTAGACTGTGGGTACTACCAAACAGTATATTATTTCTATCGCTTGCTCTCCTTCAGGGGTCCTTTCCCTGCACAACAATCCTTTGACCCAGTATACAGACTTCCTCTGCCCTTGGGAACAAAGGCTCATTGGCTGCCTCCCTTATTTCCTATAAAGTAGGGGCTGAGAGCTGATCCTAGCTCAGTGCCTACCTAATGAGTCTCCCCAGCTCCCTTTCCAAAGGAAGTCTGATACCATCTCCAGTGGTGTTTCAAGTTTTAGTTGACTACTGTTACCAATGTCTCCTCTTGATTTATCAGGTTCTAAGTATATCTCAGTACCTTTCCCCCTACTGTCACTCAGATTATGGGTTACTGCTACTGACCAGCTCCACCTCTGAAGTAGCCACATCACAAGCCCTCAGTGGAGGTATGGTCAATGGCTGGATTTCTCTGCTATTGTCTTCCCCATATGACTGCATTCACACTTGGCTATGTGTAATAACATACACACAAGGTATTGAATTGTCAAATTCATTCCTATTAGAATGTCAGCAGGTATGTTCTCAAATACAGCCATGTGCTGGCATACATCATCCCTTCTCAATCAAAGTAAACTTTGGCCAAAGGTGTCTGAAAAGTTTTCCAACCCAAGACTCTAAGTAAAGTACACTACCCAGTCAAGTAGTGCTCCTAGAAGATCATACCAGACATGACTATGGTTATATCTAAGGCTGTGACCCTTTTATCAATGGACTCCCCCCCCCCTCTTCTCCCAGGCTAGGATACAGACATTAAGACTCCCTACTGAAATGTTGGCACTTGAAATAAGAAGTGCCAGCAAGCCGAAAGAAAAGACTGAAAACTCAGGAAAAGAGTGAATCTTGAAAATCGCTTTTCTCCTTTAAACTTCTTTTTTCCAAGGAAGCAAGACCCCCATGCCCCCCCCCCAACATCTCCATACCTCAAAGAAAAGGGAACCCCCCCCCCCAAATGTCCATCTCAGACTTAATATATGTAAATCCATTTTTGGCCATTGAGACTCTGTGTCTCAAGACTTGTTTTAGTGGGTTCTGATATGTCAAATGGTTACCGGTGTCTAGGATAGCTAAGCAAAGAGTTTGTCACTACAAAGATAAATCATAGTATTCGTGTTTTAGTCATACTGCTTATGTCTTTTTTCTTTTCAGAGCTTCAGTGCCTTTGAAGGCTTTGGCTTGGCCTTCTGGCACTATCCATGGAAACTTGGTAGGTTTGCAATGTTCTTGCATATACCCAGCATTGGTACGAGATTTCATCATTTGCTTTTTTAAAACAAACATTGATTCTTCTTCATGCTGGCCCATTCTCACTGGCTTTCTTTTTTCTTCATCAATCTACAAGCTGCAAGTAAAAATGATATTGTGCATGTAGTAGGCTGTTGCTGGCCTTTAAAATCATAAATTACTAAACAGGAATTGAAGCAATGAAAACCATGTAAATGTATGCTTCTTTCCAATTAAACAGTGCATCAGATGATATTTGCAAACAGCCAAAATCAACTGAAATACCTACTAGGAAACATATCTCTTTAATTTACTTCCAGGGTTATAGACAAAGCAAAAATAAATAAGGAAAAGACCCCAAATTAGGGGTATGTTTTTAAAATGTTGGTACTATTAACTTAGACTTTTTGAAAATAATTTCAAATTTTAGGAGGTATGGGGCAAATACCTAAAAATACATTAGCAGCATCCCTTCAAATTCTGGGCAGTCAAGAGGTATGCTGTAAGAAATACAAATCACATTTAGAGAAGAGGAATAATACTTTATTACATTTTCTATGTCTGCCAATCCACTGTGCTTGAGATTAAGTTTCTCATGCCATCTCCTTCTTTATGTACCATCATCACATTACTCCATTATGCCCTAATATAGTATTCCCAGGGCTCCATAAGCCAACATTCAACACCAGCACATTTTGTTTGTTTCTTTCTAGCATTGTTTTTTTTCTGCAATCTGTCACATTGTGTTTTTATCTCTAGACTGTCATCTGTGTTTTGTTTAGCCAGGCACACAGAATTAACTGTAGTATACAGGAATTATGTATTTCCTTATGTGATAAACCCAGCCCAGCATAAACATCTCTGTAGCTTTCCACTTTATGTATACTCTTAATATTGTTTACCTTTTGCATGGTTCATCTAAAGCTTGATAGAACACCTGCTTGAATTCCCAAATAATTTCTTCATATTTCTAATAATCATCTCAACAGTCCAGTCTACTTTCTATCCTAAATCTGAGTTGTTACACCTGAGAAACCGAAAACCCAACTTTTTCCTTTATCCTTTTCCTACTTGGCAACACTTGCAATGTTGAAAGAAATCCTCCTGGACTTTCAACCTAACCTAATTTCCACTTTTTCATAAAACATCTTCCTTATATTCAACCTCCATCTGCGGACTACATTTCTCTAGCTCTGTGCTTGAGCTCCACTTATCCTTTTTGTTTATCTAAATAACACTGGTAGCCAATGTTTTCTTATGCATCTTTGAGCCATCTTCTCTCATTAACAATATCAGTTCTGCGCTACATTATCCATCTTACTGTTAGTCACACAACTATTTTATTTGCTTCTTTCCTCATGCCATCTCCTTTTCACCTCCTATCCTCACACCTCTTTTCCAGTCCAACGCTACTTTCTCACATCATCTATACCTTTATTATTTTGTCACTAATAACCGACTTTTGGCATTCTCCTTATCTTTCTAAAACAAATCTTTTGCTTTTTCTTGCACATAATTTTGACTGCTAGTAGACCACTTGCCCAAAACTCACTGGAGACTTGTCCATGTAGTAGGTTTCCCCACTTACTGGATTTCCTCACTCTGGATCATGTTCCTCACAATACAACTCTACTAAATAAGTTTTCAGCACCTTAATGATACTATCATACAAACCAGCTACCAGAGCCAGAAGAAATTTAATTTCCTCAATCTTTGCTTCTTCTTCTTCTTCTTCTTCTTCTGCCACCTTCTCACAAGATGTTCATGCTACCACTGGTGCCATGCCAGCGGGATCCACGTATCTTTTCCCATAAATACTCTTTTGGCAGACGGCACTTCCTTTCAAACAACTTGTGTCAACATTAACAGCCTAAATAATAAGATGGAATATTTGTAGTTAGGATAGGAGTGATCGGACATTTATTCTTCATGTTGAAACATGTTTCAAGCCTTCCTTTGGTTTTAACTTGATAGCATCCCTGGGTACATCTCAGAGAAGCATTATGACTCAGTCAAACCATTAGACTGGAATATTTGTCTTTAATAGTCTTGTCTTGCCTACACTTCCTGCATCTACCTCTGAACGCAGATAAGCAGGCAGTTCTAGTTACTAATCATGTGGAGCAGGTGAAGAACATCAATTACAATGTGTAAATCATGTACCTGAACTATAACCTCATCTCTGACAGAAGCTTGTAAATGAACTCTAAATGTAAAGATGAAACACCGGTCCTGACATAAGTCAGCGTTATCTCATTTATGCTTGGAAATGTCATTATTAGTTCCTTTACTGGCCTTGAAAATGATCTCAAGTTACAGTATTATTCACTAAAGCTAGCTCTTCTTATTAGAGGGAGTCATTACCTCAGAAGTAACTCACATTAAAACACTTTGAACTGTCACAGACATTTGTAGTGATCATCCTTAAACTTTGATTTTAGGAAAAACTTCCCCAGAAAACTACTTCTCAGGTTCTCCTGAGCTAAAACATATCCGGCTAGTGGTATGACTGCTTGAAATTGATTATTCTACCAGAGTGGACATTCTTCCACTGTGAAATTCCAAACCATTGGAGAGGATCTCAGCTATCTTAAGATCAAGCTACTTGAATATCTGGATGCAGCTGCCCCATTAAGTTTTCACAGGATAAAACATCAATACTTCAGGTGAGCTAACTGTGAACTGTGAACTATAGCTCTTAATGTGACAGAAGGAATAAACACTGGACACCTACCTTCACTGTGTGTGGAGTACAGTAATACTTTACATGGTATAAAAAGTACGAAAATGTTTGCAAATATTTTGTAAATACAAGGTTGACTGGGACAAGAATTTCTAAATTTCCTTACTGAAAAGTTCTAAAATCTGTTAGCCTCCAGCAATAGCCATCTCCTTTACAAGCCTAAAATATCTACTCATTGGAAGGAAATACCTCTATAAGTGACCATGACAAGACAAATTAATTCAAAAGCTACTGGTTATCCAGTGGCTGACTTTCTTCACACATGGTGGGTTTAGGTTAGCTCTCTGAAATTGAAAACAGTGAAAATACACTGTGCTTAGTAATTATGAAATTAAACAATATTTTCATATGTACTTAATATTTCAAAATCCAAGTGACTTACAAAATGTTGTTAAGACATGACTTGAAACCACAATAATACAACACATCATGCACTCTGATGCTGCTTATCTCAAAGTAAAATATATCTAGACATATAAAATGATTGCTTCCCAAGGAGGGCAACCCCAGCACCCTTCATAAGGGGTTTTGCTCCCAAAAATAAGTCTTTCATATCATAATCCGTTCCAGCCTTGCTGCAGCATCTGAGAATGGAGCATTTTTACTAGTGCAGTCAACAATGTTAACTTTCACAGATTATTACCACACTGTGTGAAGTATCAGAGTTCAGAAACTCAACACGTACTTATAGGACATATGTATGTGTGCAGGAATTATCTTTGCAGTCATGAAAAGTTACTATCATAAAAAGATTAACAAAATTAAGACGTACGCGTAAAGATCATATAAAAGTACTAATGCAGACAGCACTGTATTTAAACAAGTAGAAAAGTCAAATAAGACCGAAGTATTTGTTTTAAACTTGGTGTGTACATTAGATGCAAGTGTCCATTTTCAGAGACAATCTAGAATCATTATGTGGTTAAGTGTCTTTCTCAGAGTCAATTAGCTTTCAAGTGCTGATCAAAGGAATCAGACACAGGACTACAGGATATCACTTGTTAACAGTACATAACTGCATACTGCACTTGCAGTAAAATGTCTTACACAAAGTACCATAAAAAATCTAGTCTTTACCAATATACATTACAACTGAAAGTGATATTTGCCATTGCATTCAGTAGTCACCCTAGTTATTCTGATTGCCTCCTACTCATTTCTACTAACTACTTGTTAAACTACCATTAAAATCAAGAAAATTGTTTTCATTTCTACGGATGGTCCCCTTCCTAAAGTTATCAAATTAGAGTATTACCTTTCAGGATTGCTTCATCTTCCAACGTACTCATCTAATTCTTTAGGGGAAATATCTTCCTAGCTAGTAAAATGAAGCGAGCATGGTGCTAAAATAAAAAAGCAGACCTAAATACTCCTTAACCCACTCAAGCCTATGACATCATTATTATATACTTCCGGTTTACACCCATAGCTACTTATAGCGTCCAGACCTTTTTTGGACTTGACTTATTTAACCAAGTAACTTATCAGTTAATAAAAGGCATATTAGAAAGTGTGAATAGTTATTAATAAAATAACACTAAGGTTGTTAATCTAGGATGTCCTGAAGTAGAGAATTTAATCAATTAATTTGTCACTTAATCATATTTTCATATTTATATTTATGTTTTTATTACTGAGAGTCCGACATGTTATTGAAGGGTGTGGTGTTAAATGCCATGGTGGGAAACAAGAAAATTCATTGTCAATGTCTTTTTATATCATATTATACCTGAGTTACTGCTGTGTCTTAGTAATTATGAAATTAAACAGTATTTTAATATGTACTTAATATTTCAAAAACCAAGTGACTTACAAACTGTTGTTAAGACATGACTGTAAGGTGTACATCTTTAGATATATTCAGTGCTATTTACATGGGTAATTACACAATTATGCATATGTTTTCATATTTCTATAAATACTTCCATACCCATGCACTCATAGAGGAATCTCGTGTTGTCATGTGAAACCTTATGTCTAGTTAACAAAAATGTTCTAACAGTATATGTCTAGGTAGTAGCTTCCAAGATATGACAATGTGTTTGTGAAGGTTTAACAAAAACTATAATTTGGGGTCTGTGTGCATTGTATTATAGTATTTATGGAAAATTATTGATACACTAT
The DNA here is from genome assembly GCF_019279795.1 of Protopterus annectens. Lineage (NCBI taxonomy): Eukaryota > Metazoa > Chordata > Ceratodontiformes > Protopteridae > Protopterus > Protopterus annectens. The sequence continues at coordinate 754,054,123 of NC_056730.1, read as the reverse complement.
TATCACTGTAAAGAATACATCTTACTGATAACATTGCTATGTGTAAGCTTTAATAGCTTTTGTTATTCACAAAATATTTACATTTATTCTTCTATGCTTTTTAAGTTGATTTTTCAGAAAATGCTCGAGAATGCAAGACATGCATAATCTGCCAGAGGTGTGACTTTCCACACCATATAGGTGTTAATAGAACTAATGCCTGGTGCCCCTTTTATCCAAAGTCATAGAAGACATAATGAATAAACAATTCAATGACTCTTACTGTTGACAGTTTTGTGACTATTTTCATGACTTCCAGCTGATGTCAACACTGCCCTTATCCCACTAAAATAAGGATGAGATAAAGCAGCACATCCTCTTCCCAGATTTTATAAAGCATTTGCACAAACAAGCATGGTAAACTTGTATTCTGTCTCTGCACCCTATACCTTTTACAGGGCTCACTAAATTGGATCTCCAATTACATCTTGGTTATGATCAAGGAAATGAAGATTAGCCACGAGTTCTTAAAGCCAGGCAGATATATTGACCTGTACTGCAGCAATAGGTTTCAGAGTCTTAATTCTTAATCTCCATGCAAGCAAATCCTGCAATAGCAATTACATCACAGAGTTTGTTGATGACATCATATTTACAATCCCTTTCACAAAATAAAGAGCAGCTAGTCTTCCTTCATTGTAATTTGCCCTATTGATAAATAGTTTCCCTAAATGCTTTAGAAGTAAAAACAGTCATGTTTGCTGGATTTAAGTCACCCCAGATTATAAATTATTCAAATGTAACTATGCAGACAAATAAAAGTATGTTGGTTTAGTTGTTAATTTTTCAATGTGTATAATGTTATCCTCCCAAAAATATGCTAGAAGACTGCTCATGCCAACTTATTATCCTATGTCTTCTGGCCTTAGTTATTGCTCTATATGGTCTGAAAAGAACAAGTTTACCTCAGTAACAAACAGACAAATAAATAAGTACTAACTTGTTGAAGTCTTCAAGGTAATTTCATACTACCATCATGGAAATCAAGCCAAACCTGATAAGGAAAGTAAGCCCTGGTTCACTAATTATAAAATGCATCGGTATCAGCAATGTAATATCACACACCAAACATAGTATCAAATCTAATGGCAACACCGAAACTGTACTGCTCAATTTCACTAACCAAAACAGAGAAAGGCTGAACAAAAATGTATTTGTTAGGTACATCTTCCCTTACACGTGAAAGACATTCAGTATGGTAAGCTATACCGTCCTAATTAAGCACATCTCCCATTTCAGTATGTCCCTTTCACTTACAACATGATTCACAAACAATCTAGCAGAAGCTAATCAATTAAATTGATGAAAACAGTGTATCTTCACCTTAAAGTATTCTAGCAGGTGTTCTTTAAGTGTCTATACTTGGACCTATTTTTCACAATAGTTATCAAACATATGTTCCATGTGTGTCACCCAGCTGAAACTATTCAATGTGTTGATTACACTAAAGTACACTTATGCTTCATATCACAGCCCTTCTGTTCAAAAAATCAGTTCTGACAGTCTTTAATAATTTGGCTTCATGGTTATCTTTATGAATTCTTAAAAACTAGCTCTAAAATGAATTAATAAGTGTATGTCTAGCAAAAAAGACTCACAAAATAATTTTGCAATACTTGGCAATGAATGCACACCATTGAAATCATGATGTCATTCAAGCTGCCTGGTGTCATACTTGGCTAGCCTTTAAGATTTGGAATCTGTATTAACAAAGGTATCAAACAGACTTAACTGTAAATCTGACTTCTCATAAAGGGTACAACAGTATCCCACTCCACAAGATAAACTAACTACTACCACTATCTTCCTTCTATCTGCCCTTTTCTACTGTTCCCCAGTACTCACAAATATATCACATTTGCTGCTAAATTAGATGTCTCCTATCAGCATGTCTCTTTCTTTCATTCCCATCATTCACAAAGAACTCACTGCTGTCAATCCCTGTAAATAAATGTAAGTAAGCAAAATAAATACATCATTATGCTAAGGTTTTAATACATACATATCTCTCAAAGCCATTGGTGAATAGTCTACCTTATTTGCTTTATTCTGGGCTACTCTAAAGAATAAATATGAAAATATGCTCTACATTTTTTGATAAAAAATATTTGGTGTATTGCTTAAAAGCAAGATAGGGTATGTTGAAGGATATTTTTTAACTATACTAACCTCATACCTTTGGACTTTTGTGTTAAGAGCTTTTAGTCTGTTTCCTGGCTAATGTATGCTAAAGGCATGCAATACAAGACAGTGCCAGATAAATGCAACTGACACATTTCAAAAAGAAGTGGATTTACTTCCGAAGTAAACTTTAAATATAAACAATTTCTCTTTTATCCAGATCATAGATTTTACACATTTTAACAGCCTGGGCTTAAATCCACATCTCAGTGACCTAACACTCATCACAGATTGTGTGAGTGAGTTCAAAAGAGCATAACCATAAATTACAAATGATATTTAGTCTCCACAATCTGGACATAAAGCACTATTACATAAAATGTAGGCACACAATGTCTTAAACTTGGAAGAGAGTTTTATGATAGACTTTATGTCTAAATGCATTCTGTGTCAACAGTTTAAATGCATAAATTCAGAGCATATGTTTTTATGATCCTTTCTAGCCAAAGGATGAGACAAGTTGTTCTTATGAAGAGCCCTGTCTGTACTAAGGTCATCTGTCATGTTGATGTTTCCCAACCCTGTAACACAGCATGAATTAGAAGACGAAAAATACTCCCTGTCTGTCTATCTGTCTATCTATCTATATGCATATAGAGCAAGTTTTCCTTATACTCAATTGGAATTCATTTCAAACCATCAAAGGCACGTGAAAGAAACACTAGAATTCAAAATCTGTGTGTTTATTTCACTTCCCCTCAGCAATTTATCTGCAACCTTACCTGAGCTAAACACGTAGGGATACTTCAACATAGCAGGTTACAGATTCATAACAAATTCATGTCTGACACAAAAACAAACCACTTCCATTCTGGCATTCCTCCTATTACATCCCAACCTGAACCCACAGATGCAATGAACACAGTCTGAAGAACGTAGAAAGGAAGGTAACGTCAAAAATGCAGTAACACCCTACTGTGGGTGACATATGACTCAGCTATAAGGGGCACAGGTGATATACGGTAGGTGTTTCGGCAGTAGGGGTATTTAAAGTTAAGTATTTGCAACTTGTAGTTTAATTCTTATGAATCTGATAACATGAAGTGAATTGCATTTCATTTGGTAAAATATCATTTTGCCGGTAACTCCAATGGGTTTTCAAAATGCATACTTTGCCTTTCCCTGAGAAGAAATTCTGTCTTTCATAGCATATTAGCTTAATCGTTATAGACAGAAACAATATATGGTGCACAAACCACATATGCACACAGCTTCTTATACAGACACCTGTCACTTCAGTTGCAAAAGACACAGAATGCGATATAGTCTCAAAAGAAATAACATACAATACAGTAGTGGCAAGATGTTTATGGTGTGTGTGTGTGTGTGTGTGTGTGTGTGTGTGTGTGTGTGTGTGTGTGTGTGTGTGTGTGTGTGTGTGTGTGTGTGTGTGCACCCTTATGTCTAACTGCTTATCTGTGTGTCTATGTCTTTGTGTGGAAAGAGACAGAGACATTTTAAAGAATATTAGATTGGAAAGTTGCTGAATTAGGGTAACAGAGGTTTATATCAATACAATTTCATTGCTTTTGAAACTATGAAATGTACCTTATAAACAAAACTTATGACATATCATAGAAATAAAACTATTGTTTTGAGTGTCATTTGGGTTTTGCTACAAAACAGTTCTGGTTATACATCTCAATGTTATCATCTGTAAATATGCAGAGTATTCATTCTACAGAATAAGAATAATATATAAAATATTTGAATATCAAAAACATAGCATTGGATTATACATCTGTCATTGTACTTTAATCCTTATTACTATTTTAAGCCTTTGCAAATTTTCTTTTTTAAATTCTATGTTAGGAAAAGTATCACTGCAGATACACAGTAATGCCGCAGTATAAACATATTCTGCTCAGTACACTAAAATGTAATGAGACATAACACTCATATAAAACATTACATAACAGCATGCTCACTGCTTAGTAGCATAATTTCTGAACCTAGCAATGCTACCTCACATTTAGCATAAAACAGTAACTGGGTTTCTGGGATCATGACAACTGCAAACCAATTAACCTTACCAGCACACCAGAGAAAGGTAGTGGGAGCATTTTATTGGATAGGTAAATTGTAATGTAGACTGGCTTAAGTAATAATTCACACTACAGAGATCATATCTGGAAGTTGGTAAAAAGGGTTAAGGCTGTAAGCATCATTTATGTAGTACAGGGTTTGAGTCCCTCACCTCTCATTTGCTTACTGTGTGACCCTAAGTTACTTAACCAGACAGTGCTTGTGGGCAACTGTGAATTTGAGCTAGTCTTCTCAAGGGTTCCTTGGACTGAAAGCTTATTAAGTACCTATGAACACAGTATAATGCAGTTCTGTGACTGAATCACTGTTAGTAATGCCCAAAGGAACCTAATAGATTTATTGTATCAAGATGTGTGTGCAGCCTTTGATCCTATACCTCGCACACGATTTCTAAGGCAGCTATAGGTCATTAGATGGACCTCAGGTGATTAGGTAGCTAGAAGACTAGTTGATAGGAAGCAAAGGGCAGATACAATGTAAACTTATTCAAAAAGAAACAACTGATTTGTTGGGTGTCACAGGGTCCTGAGCTGAGTACAGTGGTGGTTAGCATTTTAATATTATATATTACAGTGGAACTGGAAAATAAGGCCAACATATTCAGTTAAACTAATAAGACTAGCCCAGTGGTTGAGAATGAGGAATGCATCTTCTTGTTATCATAACCCACTGCAAAGTGACGAGTGACAACACGTTTAAAAACGTAATGTTGTAAAAGTTGTTGGGAGAACTGATAGACATTATTTATGTGAAGACAAGTACTCCTTGGTCAAACACAGGAGGTAAGCAACAATTGTATTATAACAGTCATGATGACGGAGCAGTGGGATAGAACAGTACTTAGGAAGAAACATTAAAATGAGGTTCCATCTGCCTGAGTAGCTGGCAGCACGTGTTTGTAAATGATCTCAAGATGCTTATCAGAAAAAGTAGGGGAACTTTATTTATATCACATCATATCTCTGTATTTATACAGCATTTATTTGCACATCATGTATTTCATATAATTCACATTTTTTTTCTTTTTTTTTATAACATAATTACATATTTTCTTACATTTTCACATCTAACAAAGCAAGTATCTTTCTCTGTTTCTTACACTTCATTCTCCCCCTCCCTTTCTCCACAACCAAAACCTTATTCTTCTCCACCAAACTGTACAATCCCATAAATTGTTACACAATAATTTCTCATACATACATTGTCATAGTTTCTCTGCTGCCCCCATTAAAATCTGATGCATTTTTCCTTTTGTATCTTTTCAACATCCTTATGCGCGCCCATGTTTATTCCTTGAAATCACTCATATGTATACTCTTCTTGAACATGTTCTCAAAACATTTTCATCCTCCTACACTCTGTTAAAGCATGTTCAATTGTTTCCTATATATTGCAAATTTTATGAAGTTTTTCATTTTGCTGTTTATATCCAATTTATCCAATGTGACCAAAATTACTGTCACAGAAAATCACTTATTTCTTCCATTTCTTTGAACCTTTCCCGCATCTCTTCTATATAGATTGATTTCTCTCTCTCTCTACTAAATGCTCCTGGGGTCAATATAATAACATTTCTCCATCCCTGTTTCATGCCAGCATTTTCTTTTCATCCCTTGAATCCATATTTTCAGTCTCCATACCCATGTTCTGCTTGTAAAGTTCATTTCTTTATTTACAGTGCCTTGTTTCATTTGTCCTAGCTGAATGCTTAACCACTGTGTATTATTCCACAAATTTTATCCCATTGTATCTATTTTCCCATTGTTACATTTTCTTTAGCATCCAATACAAATGTAAAGATGCCAATAAAAAAAAACTCACTGGATTGATTAAACCCAACCTGCTCTCTTTTCTCTTACAATATACATACTACCCTTACTTAATTGGTTCAGTGTTGAACCACACAAAACCTTGAATGGTATCTCTAGTAACTCCTTTTCTTTACAGATGAGAAGAGGATATATTCTCCCACATAACTCAATTTGCTAACATTCATATGAATCATACATGTGTTATTTAAAGACATTTTAAGAGCTTTTTAAATCATGGTACTGCTTCTGTGCTACTCTTAAATCTTTTCTGCTTCATTCTCACTTCTGCTACCTAAACCTCACAACTAGCACAATTCTCTCCTGATTAGTCAACTATACTCCCCTCATTTTTGTCTCACTCCCAAAACCTTTAAGTTTACTTAACTTTAATCCACCACTCTTAACATTTCTTCCCATAATTACTTCCACAAGACATACTTTAAGCCATCCTGGCAAGGAAATTGAATTTCTTTAACTTAATTTAATATTTTGACTAACACTTCTACATCATTTCTCAACCAGTTCTATAACTGCATCTTCTGTTAGAAATGTTGCCACCTACCATCTACTCATGCTTTTTTTTTATGTACCTCTCCAGTACTTGTAAAATACCTTCCTGACTCTCAACCATTTCTCTCTTTTCATTTGTCATGTTTACATTCTTCACACTTTTACCATACAAAAGTGTCATCTATTCCTGTTTTTTAACAGCCTACCTCTTGTAGTGTTTTAAACCATCTGTCTTTTTATTAATTATCTCATATATCTCTCTTTCTTTTTGCACTCCAGCTTTCCAGCTTTATCCCAATCCTCATAATGTATCATCTTCTTTAACTATATGTCTAAATTCTTATTTCTTAAGTGTCTTGCTTCCCTTTCTGTCATCACGAAAAGCTTTCTATAGTTCTGCCTAAATATCACCCTCCATTCTGTCGGATTTTTACAAAAAATGGCCCAATACTTTTATGATCTTCCCACAAGCTATTTATTTATTTTTTATTAGATCTGTATCTACTATATTTACTGTCAACCTCTTAAACTCTTTGCTTTCTTTGATATATTTTATCTCTTCCCCAATTCTGGCCCATACTACCATATAATCAGAAAAGCCTACTTCCAGCTTTTCATCTTTTATGTCCTTTAACCCTTCTGATAATAATAATAAAATAATCAATTTCTATTCTACCACTACCCCTTCAAGTACGCTGCTCTTCTTTGCATAATCTTAACTTCTCCATTCTCATCACGTCTACTCATATTATATCCTGAATTATTTTCCAAACTTTTTCCTTATGTTACAGTTAAAACCCCTTAATATTAATATGTCCATATTCATTGTTGCATGTTTTATATTTTTTAACAGCTCTATCCTGTCTTCCATCATCACATAATCATATATTACAATAGGCCTATATATCCTGCCTCTGCATCTTATATCTGCAACATGTATTGAACCTGAAATAAGTATTGTCATCTCTTTTTGTGTCTTTTGGCCTTTCCCGGTTAGGGGTCGCCACAGCAGAACTCCGGAACGCTAATGATTGGCAGTTGATTTTTACGTACCGGCTTGCCAGGCCTGACACACAACCTTCAACGAAGGTACGCCCATTCACACATGTCTCCATGCAGAAGATGCTCTAGCTGAGAATCGAACCGGACAGCGTCTTACTGTGAGGCGACAACGCTACTGCAGCACCACCACCGCGGGTCTACTATTGTCATCTCTAGCAGTTTAAAATGTCTTTGTTTTAGAGGCACTACAATTCCTGAATAGGTACCATTACCTGAACTGCAGACTATCATCCTCCACAATGATTTAATTTGATCTTTTTGTGTCTGTGAAACGAAACACATGTCCTGCAAACACATAACATCAGCATTTACTTCCTTATACCAGTAACACACTAATATTTTCCTAAATTAATTTCTTATACTGTTAATATTCAGTGCCACCATGGGTAAAGTATCCTATCTGACTTTGTTGTTTTTGACCTTCATAATTTTAACTTTCTTTTCTTCTACATTCATTTGTAGCACTTCATATTTTTTTATGTAGGAAAGCCAGGTATATGATTCTCTTCAGGATACACTACAGCCCTTGAGGTGACAAAGATTTGTACTTAACTAAATGCCTGCACAACAACAATAGACCAGTCTAGGCAGAGTAGAGGAATGAGACATTAACCTGGGAGCATAAATGAGGGCACTGGGGATTGCAGACTTAGTCACCATCAGCATCAGTTAAGGAGGTACAGAAGACAATGAACAGCCAAGCAGCCATAAAGATGTCACAGATGACATAAGAAGGTATTTGGCAAAGTGAAATAGCCGATCATAAAGGGCATGGCATACTCACGTGACATAATATGCACAGAGAGAAAAGTGGCCATTCAGGATAACAGAAAAGGCAGCAAGATGGGCAGCAGAGGCAGCTAGCAAATGTACAGAACTAGTATGTCCAGAGGCAAAATTAACAATGCTATCTGCTGGAATATGGCCAGGATTTCAGGAAATGTTTCACCATGTCCAGATAGTTGCACCTCACTGAATGACTAATTAGAAATTTCTGATATTTGCACCAAAGTCCCATCCTGCATTCTCACCCAACATAACTGCCTGGTTTCCTGTAGTAACAATTCAAATGTGGACTAAAGGATACAACATGTACTAATACTGTCAAACCAGAAGCCTATAATCACACAAATACCACAACAGACATACATCACTTTTAAACACAACTCTGTCTGTTAAAGGCTAGAACATTGTTGTATTTGGGTTAAGCAAAATTCTGTTCATTTAAAGAATAATTTTTGAATGATGGGATGGCATATATCTGGTAATTACTGTGCTCCCCTGCTAAAGGTCAGCCCAGTTTTGAAGACAAGAATAAACAAGTATGTCTGCTGTTTGCAGGCATGCTCAGGGGAACAATGGTATGGATTATAAATTCTGTGCCACAGATAGGCTCCACCTCTCTCCTGAAAGGCTGCTCCTGCTGAAGTGAGGAGCTGAAAGTTGCTTCGTTACCATGTCTTTTAAACTGAGGTACAAGCTGAATAGCTAACAGAATGAACTACAAACAAGAAGTGGAGAACAAGGGTTGACACTACCAAAGGAAAGCATAAGGGGCAACAGAATAAGAAAAGGGTATAGCTAAAATCAGTGCAGAGGTAAATAGTACTGTTATAAAACATAAGGAGCCTATGAAATACCTCTCAACTGTCCAGGTTTTGGAGAGGTAACCACAAACATTTACCCTGTATCTCCCTAAAATTAAAAATTATTTTGAGATGTTTTAAATTAGTAGTACCAGCATTTAAAAACTGATACTAATTTTGAGTCTCTTTCCCTAATTATGTTTTCCTTTGTCCATTATTTGGAAGGTAAAATTTGAGGGCCACGCAACAAGAGTTGGGCAAATAATGTAAAGATATGGTAAAACCCACATAAAATATAAAGAGATTAGTCTTCTTTAAAATTCTGCCATTCATCTTCCTCTATCCATTATTCTAAGTTTCACTCTACTAACACCCCTTGAGTCATCACAATAAAAATAAATGCAGAACGCACAGCACAGTGTTTTTGATAGCATACCAATACCTGCACTCCTAGTATGGAGCATATGCTTTGATACCCTGCCATCTAAATGTGGTCCCCAAGGCATCACACTGACTAGGACAAAAGTGAGGAAGCATGTTTCCACTGTCTTTGAACTGGTGCAGTCCTGGTGGTAGTATATGTGGAGGTCAGGGTCGTGGACCTTGTATTTTAATTCTGAGACTCATTAGTTCACACCCCAGAAATATGAAAATAAAAGTCAGAAAACCCAGGAGAACACTGAATATTGAGCATTACAGTTCCCCATTTAAGTTGTTTTATTGCATGGGGCAAACCTTCTCAACTACTGATGAGGCCCCCACATAACACAAACTTAGTCTGAGAAATAGTAATCTCAGACTCAGAATATGTAACTCAGCATTTTTGTTCATTCAGTGTCACTATTGCAATACTTGTGCTAATGAGTCTCAGAATATCAAATAACTATTGTATTATGGGAGCAGAGCCCTCACATCAAGGGTGAAAGCTAAAAAAGAAAATGCTTTTGATTGAGGCACTGAAAAAAAGCAAGGACTGTTTGAGATTTGGAACTAACTGGAGTCCTAACAAAGGCTTGCTGCCACCCCAAAATCTTGAATAAATGTAAAACTTATGCTGGTTCAAAAAATGTAACCCATCCCCTCTGAGTTTTATTGTGAAGCAATATAACGTAGGACATAACAGCAAATGTGCGCATTGTTGTAGCTCCACATTGCTCTAATACATATTTGAAAAGCCAAACAGAAATAATCTGACAGGATAGAAGATCAAGGCTATGAATTATTAATGAGCTGCTTCCAGTAGCCAAGGGTCAGGGTTTGATCCCTTCCACCACCATCATCCTAGTATGTGATTCTGGAAAAATCACTTAACTAGACAGTACTCTTCTTCTGAAAATTCTGAAAAAAGATGTGTCCAGTTGGCTTACCCAGATAAAATGCACCATTTCCAGGTATGTAAATTGTCAGCAATAAATCATTTTTAACAGCCCAACTAGTAACAGTTTCTTCCAAAAATTGTATGCTCTTTGTTACCTTCTAGATAAAATTTGCATGGAATTTTTAGCAGATATTATGCCTTATTTCAGCTAACTAAAGTATTAATTTGATTCACTGAATGTGTCTGTGCATGGTGGTCTTATTCGTATAGTGCTGAGTGTTACTCCAGGCTTATCTTTGCATGTTATGCAATAAAAAGATTTGTTACGTAAAGTTTTCTTTAATATAGTAAATACTTTCTCATTTGTTATATTCCATCATAGGTTCATAAGTACTTACTAAGCTATTGTTATGTGAGAATCTTAAGAAGCCTAGCCTTACATTCCTATGGTAGTTTTTAGCCTTTATGTTCTGCATGCAAATTATTCAAAAGTTGGTAGAACAAGGATATGTTAGGAAATGTATTTGTTGCCCACATCCATGAGGGACATGGGTGCTAAACCAGGTGAATTTTCAGTTTCTTATCCATTTGTCCAAATTACATTTGAACAGAGTAAAAAATAAGCACTTTGCTATATGTGGAGTTGAAGATGGTAACAAAGAAGAGGTATTTAGTGTGATACATACCTTTCCCTCCAATGTTCTATTTATGTTGAAAAACAGATTGAGATCTCTTGAGTGAGTCTTCACACTACCATTGCACTTGCAAATGTGTTTTTTTTTGCGAGGGAGAGGTCAACTTTTAGCACCCTGTATGATATCAAGAAGAGGAGCAAATCCATGAGACAGTCTGCATCATTTTTATGATTCAGGCCCTAGTTTTATTTTTTTTTCTGTGAGAAAGTGTTATAGTCAGTCAAGTTGCAGCAAGTGTTAGTGTTAGCACAGGTACATATCAAATGGGACATTATATTCAGTGACTAGCCTGATGACAGTCAAGTACAGTGGAAATACAGTATTACATCCCTGGACCTGGATATCATGCCTTTAGATAATAAGCTGTCAATGAAAAAGGACGGTCATTTGCTTATGTGTTGTGTGTGACTGGTGTACATATTTATGTTACTCATGAATTTAATGCAATTATGCCTGTTTTATTACAAGTAAATGGAAGCCTTCCCTCAAAGAGTCTGCCCAGCTACTAAAATCAATAAAATAAACAGAGCTTAAAACAGGTATTAAAACAGCATGTGAGGTCTGACAACTAAATATATTGCTCTAATTTTTATGTGCCATGACAATTAAGGTGTGGATAAATATTAAACATGTGAGCAAGCTAAACATAATCTCAACATGTTTATTGGGATTATAAATCCAGTCAGAGTAAAAATATGTTCAAATACCTGCAAAATTATATTACCTCATGGTAAAAGTTCATCTGGAGAAGTTATAAGTTTGTTTGTTTAAACCAGCAGGTTTAAGCATTAACTAGACAGATGAGTAGCAATACACCACATATGCTCTATTTATGCTCATTGCTATACTAGTCAATTTTATACAGCTGTATTAGTAATGCCTGAAATGTCTTCCACATACTGTACAGCTGCACCTCACTGCTACATCCACAGCAGGCTTTTGCCCCTCCAAAGTGTAGATTCTGACATGCAGGAGAACTATTTCATGTCTTCTACTGGCAGAAATTATGAGCTTGAGTGCATTTTAGCCATTCACTTTGAAAACTGCTAGCCCAAGGGGATAATAATTAAAACTGTTTCTGTCTGGTTACTGCATTTTCAGCAGTGATGTGTCTAAGAATTTGGCAGCCAAATTTCGTGTACATACATATAGTCAGCAATGAACCTTGATGTATTTTTCTTCTCAAAAGTAAGCACTTTTATCAGACAAAATTTACTACATTCAGGATATTCCTTCAGTCTGGTTATATTGTTTCTTTCTATATCTCAGCAAGTTATTTAAGGGAATGCTATTACTGTAAACCAACCAAATGTTTCTGTGCAAAACATATGATTTTGTGCTCATGAAGGTACATGAATTTCTAGGTGATAAAATGACAACAATATACACAATTGTTTTCCTTCAGACATAATTACATTTTATCAAGAGTTTTGCAGTCAGAATGGCAAGGTGATTATTCACTGCAGAATGAATAGTAAAACTCCATTATAAAAATGCAAGCAGTATTTAGTTGCAGTTCATTTTAACTGTTTTTCTTCTTCTGTGCCATTACCTGATTTGAATGAATAAATTACTTTTCCTGTATACTTCAGAGATGAGATAATATGAATTAGTACTGCTGACAGCTGGTGTATACCTAACTGTCCTGTTTCCATGCTCCTTCAGTACTAATTTGACTTCTCTGTTTAGTAAGAATGTATCTAAATGTTGGTTAGGCTGTGCTGGCAGATAGCAGCACAAAATATATGCTTGATGCTGCTTGCATTTTTGTTTTATGTTATCCTACAAAGAACAACTGATAAACTCACAATATTGAAAGAAGAATGCTTGAATAAGAATTATTTAACTTGTTGAGAAACTTCAATTTTAAAAAAATAACTTGAGTCAGCCATCGAGAAACAAAATGAATGAATTGTATAAGCTAATTTAATTAATATCTATTCAGTTTGTTGAAATAAGTCCAAATGCAAGTGAATGACACATGCTAATGTTTTCTAAACTTGCATTTCTCAAAGCAAGAGACCACTTAAATGCATGCATGCAAACTACACAAAGATAAGCCTGCATTTCTGAAATGATTTCTTGTATCCACAGCTGTGGCAGTAGGGGAATCCTTTCAGTACAGTCACCAGTAACTGCTTAAAAACAATGTTATATTACACCTTAGACACCATGTTATGTGCTCACCAGTCATGCTATCAAATAAGCTGTTCAAAGGAAGTGGGGTTGAGCTGCCATGGGGTGGTATAGGATATAACAGCTGATGTTTGATACATGGATCACCATTGGAGTAGTCTAAATTATTTGGGTCTTACTACCTGCACTGTGCAGCTTCCCAGAGCTCTGGGTATCCCCAGACATTCCAACTCCCAGGAATGCTTCATATGAAAAGCAGTTGAAGTGTCAAAAAGCTGCAGAGCTTTTTGATTCTGAAGTGAGCACTTATCTGCAGGCCCTGTGATTCTGTTAGTCAACAAGTGATCCTACAAGACTGTTCAGATAAGTCCATTTTGAAAATGTCTGTCTATTTTAACAGATTTTCGTGAGGAAAACATATGTTTTTTGTGTCAAAAAGACTACTTGTGCTGAGAAACAAGGAGATTAGGACTGTCATTATAGCTTCAAGAAAAGTTTATTTACTGACTAAAATTGCATTAGTTTACTGAGGTTTAGCATGTTTGAGACAGCATATTGTGGTTATGGGAGTTTCAGTACTTTACTTCCATTAGAAACACTTGCTCTCTGCCCTTCACCTACCAACTATCCAAGGCTTGTCCACATGCATTCTACACCTCTTTCTCTGCTTATTTGCTTTCCTTTATCTCTAGCCATATTAAAAGATGATCAGAAAAACCTATTTCTCCTATAACTAAACCTTATGGTACTATAAAATAATCTCTTTTAGTTCTATTCATACCCCTTTTGTCCTAAAGTTTTAACTTACCACATTTTATAACTTTTAACATTTTCTTACATCATTTCAGTTTTTTGCTGGACTCTTAAATCACAGTTAAAGTCTCCTGTTATTATAATATTCTTATTTATCACTACATAGTCTAAAGTCTGATTAAATAACCTTTCTCTTTCTTTACAATTAGTATAAGCATATAATTTCATACATCTATATACTTGTTCATTCCATTTTAAATCTGCAATGGTTAATCTTCCAATTTTTGCTAAAGTTAAATCTAATATCTTTACTGTATTTCTACAGAATAAGACTGTTCCAAAACATCTCTCCTTTCTCAAATTCCAGATTATCTTCCTTCCCCATAGTTTCTCTGTTTACAGGCTTTCTTTGTTTGTTAAAACTCTTGTGTCTCCTAATATAATTACATCTAAATCACATGTATTACACCACTCCAAAATTCCTATTCTTATTATTATATCCTTAATACTGTTCACATTTACAAAAAGCACTCTAAATTTTTTATTTTTCCCTTTTACTTACAGTCTTAGTTTCATAAGTTCATAGCTAGTTACTAGGCTGGCTTTCTTGATAGGCCATTCTAACCATAATCAGTTTTCTTC